>NC_081400.1:8531463-8647355 GCF_030684315.1 Stegostoma tigrinum
ATTATAATGTTCCCCTCTCACGTTAAACCTTTCCCATCCAGCGTTGGACTCCCCCTACCCTGGAGAAATGACCTTGGCTATGCACTCTGTCCATGCTCCTCATGATTTTATACATTTCTATAAGATCATCTCTATACCTCTGACACTCCAGGCAACATAGCCCAAGCCTGTTCAGCCTCTCCCAATAGCTCAAACTCTCCAACACAGCAATGTCCTTGTAAATCTTTTCCGAAACTTTTCAAGTTTCACAACATCTTTCCTGTGGCAGCAGAACCAGATGAAATCAATATTTTAAAAGTGGCTTACTCAGCTGCAACATGACTTCCAACTTGTAAACTCAATTTACCAACTAACAAAGGCAAGCAATGCCTTTTTCACTATTTTATCTACCAGCGGCTTCACTGTTAAGAAAATATGAACATATGTGCCAAGGTCTCTTTGTCCGCCAACACTCCCCAGGATCTTACCGTTAAGTCCATAAGTCCTGGCCTGGTTTTCCTGAACAAAATGCACCACCTCATGTTGATATAGATTAAACTCCACCTGCCACTCCTGAGCCCATCTGACCAAGGTCCCATTGTACTCTGAGTTAACCTTCTGGGCTGTTGACCAAAACCACCAATTTTAGTATCACCTGCAAACTTACGAATCATGCCTCCTATATTCACATCCAAATCAGTTGCCTAAGTGAAAGAGAAGCAGTGGACAGAGTATTCATCCTTGTGTCATACCGCGGGTCACAGGCCTCCAGTCTGAAAAGCAACCCTTCACCACCACCCTCTGTCTCCTACACTGGAGCCAGGTATATTTCCAAATGGTGAGCTCTTCCTGTAAGACCATAAGGCCATAAAGCCATAAGACATACGAGTGGAAGTAAGGCCATTCGGCCCATCAAGTCCACTCCACCATTTAAATCATGGCTGATGGGCATTTCAATTCCACTTCCCTGCACTCTCCCCGTAGCCCTTGCTTCCTTCTGAGATCAAGAATTTGTTGATCTCTGCCTTGAAGGCATCCAACGTCCCGGCCTCCACTGCACTCCGTGGCAATGTGATCATACTTTGTGAACCAATCTACCATAAGGTCCCTTGCTGAACATCTTACTGAAGTCTATAAAGACCACATCCACTAATTTGCTTTCATCAATCCTTTTCATCACTTCTTCAAAAATAGCAATCAAGTTAGTGAGATACAACTTTCCCAGCACAAAGCCATGTTGACTATCCCTAATCAGTCCCCCTGTGTTTTTTTTCCAAATACATGTAAATCCTGCCCTTCAGTATCCCCCCCCACCCCCCCACCCAAACAACTTGCTCACCACTGATATTAAGCTCACGGATCTATAGTTCCTAAAATTTTCCATACCACTTTCTTTTTAAATAATGGCACCACGTGAGCTAACTTCAGTCTTCCAGCACCTCACCTGTTGCTTGTTTGTAGAAAACTATAACTTTGCAAATATTATTCTGTTGAGCAGAATATAATGTTGTAAAGTTCTCCAAATTTTGCTAGTTTCTTGTTGTATTAATGCAAAATGAAAATGGCTATTTGGATTTAGCTGCATCTGTTTAGCTATCCAAATCAACAGCTACTTCCTGGTGCCTGTCACATAACTTCCCATCGATATTGTCAGTTGTATATTTCTTGCAGCATTCAACAATTTGTGTTTATTCAGAAACGTGAAGATAATGAAGTGTCAAGATGTTGAAGTGTGAATCACAAATTTATTGAATTGCTTACACGATATATCTCCATTCAGCATTTATCGAAGTAAGAGTTTTTTTTAGAAATACTTCCTTAAATACTTGCGATACCGGTTCCATAAATCGTTACTCCCCTTATTAACTAGCCGTCGACCCAATTTTCACCACCTGCATGCCGATTTAGAATTTTTTTAATCCAAAACCAATTACATTTTACACCACTATATTCATCTTTGCATCTCCTCAATTCTCTGAGCTAGGTGAAATGTTTTATGGGTTTTTTTTCAACAGATTGAGGCATGCAATCTTCAGAACTTATTATCTATGCAGGCAGAACAACAGGGTGATTGGCGCTACGTGGACAAAATAAAACTAAATATATATAATGTCACACAGGCTGATAAGGTCATCAAAGGGAAAGGGCAAGCATAAAAACTTACAATAGCAAACACAGATTTGTAAAGCAAAACAAAGAAAAATGATCGATTTACACTACGGAATATCGATTACTCAAAATTTGGGCCATGATAAATTGATCTTCTGTTGGTGTATCAAATGGATATATATGCAATGGACAGCATTTGAGAAAACGATTTACTATAATGAGACTGGAAGTTAATGTTTGAACCGAAGAAAAGAATTGAAAAGCGTATTTTTGTTGCTGCTCTGAAAGAGGAATTCTGCTTGTGAAAGTTTTCTATTGGATAGAATTTGACAACATTTTTCGACTTCTGAGGCAGTCTGAATCGATAAGAGATCAATATTGGAACCATTCTGAAATCCTGGAGGAATTTGAAGAGAATGCCTTTTTTAAAAAAATCATTTGGTACTTATACATGTAGATGTCTATTAAAGAGAAATGGGGCAGGGTGACGGGAGGGCACTGACGTGGGTACAGAGCATTCAGATTTCTTAAATATGCACGGGAGAAAGGGATATAAAAGCAGGTGAATATTATGATAGTTTTATCAAAATAAATATTTTGCGACATCCTTAAGTGAAACAGGAATGCTCCTTTTAATTTTGTTTTAATCACTGATTGTGTTAAACTAAATTATGCTTGTCTGGGATGTGAATGCTATGAAACAGAGAGAACAATCCAGAGGCAATATCAGAGAATTTAATGAACTGGAATTAGATTTTTTTTCATTCTGATTAGCAGAAGTTCAGACTCGTACGTCATTCCCTGCTGTATGAAAATGGTCTGGTTCAACAGATTCTAATAAGAAATCAGAAAGTTAAATTGTGCTTGAGTAATCTGAAAGAGGTCAATGTTTCAACAGTTAGATGTTGATGCAAAGAAAAAGAGCAATTTTAAACATGAAAGGTTGAATTATTAGTAATAAAGCCTAATACTCGCATTAAACATTAAGAATCAACCGTTGCAGGCAAATTTACCTTTCTGAAGTGGAAGATTTTCACTGACAAGAATTTTAGTTGCGTTGACATGAACTGAACAAGTACGGAACCGCACCATGTTTCCATGCTTCTACTGGGACTCTGATGTGATTTATGGAAATGTGTGCCATGGCAGAGTCCATTGTCACAGAATCTGTCCAAGCCTCACCATTCCAAGAGGAAATATTCCAGTTAATGGGAAAGGAATCAGAAATAACATTACTCACTAAACACATCAATGGGTTAGTTTCCAAGGAAAACATTTCATCCAACAGCGGAGATAAAAGAATTACGTTGGGTGGCCCTGATAAGAATGGAGGGGGGGGGGAACATAAAATTATTATTCAACGTTGTTGATTATTGATAGTGAAATCTGTAAATCTATCTTACTCTTACCTATTATGAGCGCTTGTGATCCATTTCCGAATACAAAGGAGTCAAAGTATGAATTCCTGCTGGCACAGTAGTATAGACCAGAATCATTCCTTTGCAAATCACAAGCGTATAACGAGTTGATTTGTTGTTCACTTCTCCAAAAAATCTTACAATACTTGCTTACAGTGTAAACGTGTTGCACACGTTCTCGCAGCTGCTGTTTATACCAGTAAAAAGTATCGTACGCCAACCAACCCATGTGACAAAGCAACTTGACAGTGTTTCCAATGGGGACCGTCTGAAGTGCTGGCGTCTGCAGGACTAATGTCTGAAGAACAGTAACTATGAAAACAGAGCATGTCACAGGCAATTCTGCTTTAGCATCGAAAATGTGCCCGCTTAGCACAGGGTTAAGAGTGTAAGTGTGGAAAGCACCCTGCTTTTCTGTCATGACCATCAATCCAAACAACGAATTAGACAAATTAGTACAGGAAACAAATGAAAGAAAGAAAGAATCTATGCAAACAATGAAATTATTTGTAATTATAGTCACACATTATAATCTTGGGAGAAAATGAATTTTGCACAAAGGAAGATCTGGCAATTAGCAATTCCATAATGATCGCCAATGCTGTTTTCACCACTTTGGTGGAAGAGTGAATGCTGACCCCAAGCTGTAAGTTGATTCCTCAGCTAGTTTCCCAATACAATGCGCGACATGTGCAAAAAAAATTTTAATTTACAGACCTTTGATAATACAGTTCTTCACCACAAAAAAACCTGACATTAGAGAATACAACCTCTTAAGATTTCTCTTGACTAAATTTCCTATTTGTCTTTCTGCATAACAACACCATAAAAAAGAAGTAAGTAGATCAAACCTGGCAAAAGCTAGAACAGAGTACAGAGAGGTAAGACATTCACTGTTTGTGGGTGAAGTTCAGAGTGTGACATTTAGAATGGCTTATCCTGTTTGTGGAGCACAGTCTAGAGGCAATGCAAAGTAAAACTCACAGCTGTAGAAATTATCTTCAGCATTTAAAAGTAGCTGAATGGAAAGTACAGAATCATTTATATGGTCACTGTGGGTTTCCTGTTTACCCGTTAAGCATCCCCATTTGCAAAGGTCATTTGCTCACCAAGCAGTTTGCAAAAAAAGAAATATCTTTTCTGCCTGTGACATCACCATCAATCAGCATCCTGCTTGTTTCATTCCCTTTTGGGTCTGCCCCTATTCCTCATCAAGTGTCTTTTATCAGGAAGCAAGAGAGCATTGTAAGTTCAACCTTCCATAAATTTAAGCACAAAAATCAAAGGCAGTAGCAGTATCTGTATGACAGGAATACTGTACAACTCAAGGTAGCTTTTCAGCTGAGACGTTAAACCTAGGCACCTTCTATCCTTTCAAGAGATCAGAAATATTACCTGGTCTGTCTTGGTCAAATGGTCCATTTGAATTTCGCTGTCAGTCTTGAACAAAACATCTCTACTCGCATCATTACAAGTAAAAAGTCAATTTTCGGTGCATTTTTTTTGCAAGACTGTTTAATAATAAAGCATTGCCCTATGCACTGCATTAGGACCTAACAACATTTCAAATCTCACGACCTTGTCAGGAAAGTGGTTTGAGACGTCCTTCCTGCATTAATAGAGATCAGCCTTAACCTTCAACAGTATTTCTCTTCTTACTGTTGTTAAACATTCATACCAACATAACAGACATCTCAGGTTGATTGATAATCTATAGTCAGATGCTCAAACTCTATTCCAGTTGAACTATTCTTGGTAGTTGTGCATCCAATGCAACAGCAACTGCAAATGCGTATCCCTATGTGTGAGGCCGAAAATGCATTGGTGGAGAAGAAGGATTATCCACATCACTCTGTGTAATGTTATTAACAATATTCTACCAATTATATCTAATTATATGTCAAACAAAGATATATTATATGTAGATGTGGGATGTATTTACAGTTAATGACTATTAGTAAATTAGGATGCGATAATTAATGCACAAGTGCAGCTATTTGCAATTAATTGTTCTATTTCAATTGACATCATCAATTGGGAGAATACGTTTACAAGGCATTTTTTGAATTGTTACAATAGATATATGCTTGATATGACAAATTACAGCTGAGTGTTAAGAAGGACATATTATCTCATTACGAAAAAGCCAAATCACAATGGATTGTGAGGTAGTAGGAACTGCAGATGCTGGAGAATCTGAGATAACAAGGTGTGGAGCTGGATGAACACAGCAGAATAGGCAGCATCAGAGGAGCAGGGAAGCTGATGTTTCGGGTCTGAACCCTTCCTCAGAAATGTGGGAGGGGAAGGGTACTCTGAAATAAATAGAGACAGGGTAGGCAGTGATAGAAGGTGGATAGTGGAGCAGATAGGTGGAGAGTAGATGACAGGTCAAGGAGGTGGAGATGAAGCTAGTAGAGGTGAGTGTAGGTAGGATGTGGGGTAGGGGTTGGTCAGTGAGGTGGGGGGGCGGATAGGTAGGAGACAAGACGGACAGGTCAAGAGGGCAGGGATGAGAGGGGGTCTGGTCTTGGGATGAGGTCGGGGTGGGGAGATTTTGAAGTTAATAAAGTCCACATTGAAACCATTGAGTTGTAGGGTTCCAAGGCGGAAGATGAGGTGCTGTTCCTCCAGTTTTTGGGTGACATCGTTGTGACTCTGGAGGAGGTCCAGGATGGACATGTTGTCCAGGAAGTGGGAGGGGGAGTTGAAATGGTCCGGGACTGGGAGGTGTTGTCATTTGTCACTAACTGAGCATAGGTGTTCCTCAAAGCAATCTCCGAGCCTCCGCTTGGTCTCCCCGATGTAAAGCAGGCCACATTGGAAATGGCGGACACAATAGACAACATTAATGGATGTGCAGGAGAATATCTGTTTAATGTGGAAGGTTTTGTCGGGGCCTGGGATGAAGGTGAGAGGGTGTGGGGTGTTACAGAATTCCCTTTGTTCTCATGTATCACACCATGAAACTCTGGATTCAGTGTATCATTCTCTGCCACTTCTGCCACCTGCAATCTGACCCCACTACAAAGGATATATTCCCTTCTCCACCCTTATCTGCATTCCAGACGGACCGCTCTCTCCGTGACTCACTTGTCTGCTCCACACTTTGCACTAGTACCATCACCCGAGGCACCTTATCCTGCAACCGCGGGAGGTGCTATGCCTGCCCCTATACTTCTCTCATCATTTACATCCCAGGCCCCAAGAAAACCTTCCACATTAAGCATATGTTCTCCTGCACATCTGCTTATGTGGTCTATTGTATCCACTGTTCCCAATGAGGCCTCCTCTACATCAGGGAGACCCAACGGTGGCTCACAGACCACTTTGTGGAGCACCTACACTCAGTTTGTGACAAACGACAACTCCTCCCAGTTGTGAACCACTTCAATTCCCACTCCCACTCCCAGCACAACATGTCCATCCTAGGCCTCATCCAGTGTCACAATGATGCCACCTGAAAACTGGAGGAACAGCAGCTCATATTCTTGGAACCCTACAACCCAATGTTCTTAACGTGGACTTTATGAACTTCAAATTGTCCCCAGCCCTGACCTCATCCCAAGACCAGTACCCCCTGTCATCCCTGCCCCCTTGACCTGTCCATCCTCTATCTCACATATCCGTTCCTCCCACCTCACTGACCAACTCCTACCCCCACTTCCTACCTACATTCATCTCTACTGGCTTCATCCCCGCCCCCAAGATGTGACCGTCTTCTTTCCACCTATCTGCTCCATTATCCATCTTCTATCACCGCCTCCCCCTGTCTCTGTTTATTTCAGACCCCTCTTCACCTCCCTCATTTCTGAAAGAGGGTCTAGACCCGAAAGGTCAACCTTCCTGCTCCAGTGATGCTGCCTGGCCTGCTGTATTCATCCAGCTCCAAACCTTGTTACAATTGATTGTGTGTTGGAATATAATTATTATGTGAAGAAAATGTCATTTATTTTATATCTCGTGTTGAAAATGTCGGAAAAAGCTTCACTTAAGCTCAGCAAATAAATCTCGGAGGGAAGGCTATAAATATTGTTGAACAATGCATGAAAAAATGGTAAGCACAGACTAACCCTACAAACATACACTTCATAGATCAATTCAATATTGACAATAAATGGACATGATGCACATTTCTTTGTTCATGAGCACTCGGGTATTGACCTCACTGATGTGACAAATTCAAAATTAACCAGATAATTGGGTACATAGTTCAAGAATTCTTCAGTGAATGCTCAAGTGAATCATCCAAAGCAATAAAAAGGAAAGTTAGATTGAATGTATTATCTCACAGTACATTCTTAGGTTGAGCCAAAACAAATGCTCAGGGAAATTGTGTATCAGCTATCCTGCTATAAGTGTTAAAAATGAGTTATTTTAATAAACTCATAATAATACAATATGTTAATGGTCCTGCACTCCTTGCTAATGATCTGAAGGATTATGTTTCATACACCACTGTGAGGACTGCTGGAAATGAAAACATAATGTACACTGTTATTACCAAAAATAAACTTAAAGGCAAAAACAGTGCAGCAGAGCTTATGAGAAGTTAAAAATTTCTCGATAACAGTCCACACAACAGGGCCTCAGGTTATTGGAAAGTGACGAGCATGGAGGAAGTTGTTCAAATTCTGAAATGATTATTTTAAATGTAGAGCCTGGAAGTTTGTAAAATACCTAGCTGCGAGATAATATGCTATTCCTTCAGTTTACTTTCATCCTATCCGGAGAACTGCAACAAGCCTAAGATTGAAATGTTGGCATGGAAATATGGTGGTGTATTGAAGTAGTTGGCAACTGAAAGCTTGGGATCACTTTTACAGAAAGAGCAAAGGTGTTCACAAATCAATCATCCAATCTTCTACCCAGTGTAGCGGAGAAGGTACTGTGAGCAATGAATGCTGATTGATTGAGGTTGAGATAAATCACTGCTTCAATTGGAAAGTGTGCCTGGGGTCTTGAATCATGTGAAGGGAGGAGGTAAATGCACAAGTCTTGCACTATTTGCAGATGAATGTGAAAATGCTGAGGTGATAGTTTACGATTGGAGCAGGGTGTCCTAGAGAAAACGTTTCCTGTGAATACTGTTCAGTGACACAAGGGGGGAAAGAATCTGACAGTGGCTTCCTGCTGCAGGATCCTTTGGATGTGGAAGCTGCTAGGGCAGAAACAAAGGACTGGGGGACCCTGTCTTTGTGAGGTGTGTGAATGGAGTAAGGGCAGAAGTACAGGAAATAGGTTTAATATGGCTTGGGGCACTCTCAGCCATGGTGACAAGGAATCCTCTGTTGAGGAAAATGATGAACATTTTTGAGACTTCCTTTCAGAAGGTAGCATCAACAGAACAGATGTGATGTACATGGAGAAACTGGGATAATGTGAGGCTTGTCCTTACAGGAAGCAGCGTATGAGGATATATAGTCATGGTATCTCTGGGGTTAAGTTGGTTTGTTACAGAGCTCAGTGGCTGCATTATCCCTACAATCAAAAACAAACTTGGGAAGTGAGCAGTCAGAGATGGATTAGGAGAAGCTGTGAGAAGGATAGAAATTGGAAACAAAATGTACAATGCTTTTTCAATCCTGGGTGAGATGCAGTAGTGATAATGTCATCGATGGCTGCAGGAAGGGTTACTGGGAGTATCCTGAGTAGGACTGAGGTCACAGAGTTTTTCAGGTAACGCACAAAAGACACTGATGTGGTCATGCAGTTAATCCTATCCACTCCTTTGTGCTGCATAAATGAGAGGAATTAAAGGTGAAGACATTCAAATGAGCTCAGCCACTTGGAGAAGCACGGTGATGGATGGGTCAGTTCTCTCCATGAAGATACAAAGAGCCCTCAGACCGTCTTCCCACCACACTCCAGGTGAAAGAAACTCCTGAAACCTATATCTCAGGTCTTTCACCTTTAAATTATACGCCATCACCTTGCTACTGATCCGACAACTAAGGAGAAAAGCTGCTTCATATCCTGTCAATGACTCTTGTATTCTTATGCACCTCAATCAAGGCCCTTCTTTCCTTCTCTGCTTCAAAGAAAGCAATGCGAGCCTATTCAGCCTCTCTTTATACCCAAACTGCTCCAATCCTGACAACGTCCTGATTAATCAACTCTGCACCCCGTCTTGTTCAATAAAACCCTCCCTGTGGTAATACAATCAGAGAGTCACACTATGCTCCAGCTGTGGTCTCACCAAAGACTTGTAAACCTCCAACATATCCTCACTGTTCTTATGCTTTGGGAAAGGTGATGTGCAGCTGCTCTGTTACATTCGCTTATGGATATGAACTGGAGTTGGTGCAAACTGAGAGCACATGTGGCGATGTGGTGGACAGTAGATTATGGAGAACAAACATTTACAAAAGGGAATTATTGCAATTGTAAGGGAGGCAAATGAAATTTTATGATGGGCCTTGTCGTGTTCGGAACCAAGTAGATATCATTGACCACGAGGTTGTCAATTGGCTTTGTTAACCTGGGCCAATCAGGAAGCCCTGGCTAACCAATATAAACAGGGGATGCCGTCTGTTTGTTTTTTGGACCATGTATGTGTTGGTTGTGGGGGCTAGCACTCCCTCTTCAGTTCACAGAAAGACCTCCTTTTGTGTTTTTAGCTGCACTTCAGCCCCATGATCCTGATATTTAGGCACGCAGTGCAGAGGGGAGCAGGAAGATCTGTGGGTCTCCTCGCAGGTCTGCTCCTGGGTCTGGCAAAGCTGACCATTAATAGGTCCAGGCAACGGGCTGTTGAGGGCCTCATTATGGCCAACTGCCTGCTCTTTTTTCCATGGCTATGTTTGTGCTCGTGTGTCCCTGGAGAAGGAGCGTGCAGTGTCCACCAATATTCTCAATATCTTTCAGGTGACGTGGGCACCACGGGGTGTGGAGCGCCTTATCTCCCCGTCCAATTCCATTTTGATTCAATCCCTACCCTCCCCCTCACTTTTTCTTTCATGTAGGCTTTGCCCCTAGGGGCTCTGCTTGATACTCATTCTTTGATCACATGATGTTTTTTTTCCCCAGGTGGTGGTATGCTATTAAAGTTATTTGCACATCTGGTTTTTTTTTACTGTGTCTCACAACTGCACATGCCCAACAAGTGTGCTGAGGCAAATAAGCACTGCTGTATGGCAGTAGTGTAGGGGCTTTTAAGAAGAAAAATATGTAACCAGGAGATTAGAACCTCCTCAGTTGACTATGTGTTTGTGGCCACTACAATGTTTCCTGTTAAGGGAGAAGGAGAAGCTTCAGAAAAAAAAAAGTATAAACAGCGAATGTGGAATCTCCTCAGTTCATGGGATTTATTCCGAAGTGGCTGGCTACAGCCAGTGCATAGCGCACAAATAAATAAAGAATGAGCAGCTGGACAAGCACAGCAGGTCAATCAGTATCAAAGGAGCAGGAAAGTCAATGTTTCAGCCCAAAAGATTGCTTTCCCTGCTCCTCTGATGCTGTTTGACTTGCTGCATTTTTCCAGCATTACACCTATAGACGCCGGCTTTCGGCATCTGCAATCCTTTTTGTCTCCAAGTAAATAAAAAGTGCCTTGGTAATGGGTTACCTACCTCAGTACAGTTATTTCAGTGGCAATGGGAGAAAGCAGTACGTGCCTGAAGAACATTCACTCACAACGGTCATCTTGGTGTGTGGTATGCATTCCTGGCATCATACCTTTATTTAGGAAGTTTGACTCATTTGATCCTGCCATCGAAGTTTTGGCTCAGTATGTGGAAAGAATATTTCTTTTTCCCCGGGTTAATGACTTTGATGCAGAAAGAAAGCAATGAGTAATCTTTCTGACTGCTTTCCGACCTGCAGCATTTTCAGTTATTAAGAGGTTCAATTTTTCCAGATGCACCAGACACCAAAACCATCCAACTGTTGACAGAGTTGCTTAAGGGAAAATAAACCCCACTTCGTCTAATTATGAGATGCAATCAATTTTGTTAGTCTGTTAGAGAACCTGGAGAGTTCGTGTAGGGAATTTTGATGAATTTAGGACAACAGGCATGTGATTTAGGGTTAACCCTGAATTAGATGTTGAGAGACCTTTTAGTATGTTGGATTAATAATGTAACCATGCAGAGGTCCAACTGCACTAAACATAGTCATGACAAATTGCTTTGACATTAAAACATGTGGCAAGTGGGACATGGGAACGACAAGGCATCCCAATGGAAGTGGATAACCTTACCTCTCCAAATGAGCTTGGGGTACACCACCTCTGCAGTTATATGCAGAGCCTCATGCAGGACATATCCTGACCAGAAGGTTAGCCCATAGCAGAGCCTCACAACAAAACTGAGCCTTGGCCATGGGGCTAAAATGTTCTTCAGAATCTGGACCGGCCCGCCATTGTCGTTGCTGTCGTATGCAGACAGCAAAAGAGTCTTCCCACAAGATCTGACATGAGTAAGAAAAGGTTAGATGGACTTGAGATTGGTATGACAGGTCGCACAACATCGAGGGCCGAAGGGCCTGTACTGTGCTGTAATGTTCTATGTTCTATGTTCTATACTTTCCAACAACCAGCTTAAAACTATGACCCCTCGTGCTAGCCATTTCTGCCCTGGGAAATAGTCTCTGGCTATCAACTCTATCTATGCCTCTCATTATCTTGTATACTTCAATTAGGTCCCCTCTCCTCCTCCTTTTCTCCAATGAAAAGAGACCGAGCTCAGTCAACCTCTCTTCATAAGATAAGCCGTCCAGTCCAGGCAGCATCCTGGTAAACCTCCTCTGAACCCTCTCCAAAGCATCCACATCTTTCCTATAATACGTCGACCAGAACTGGACGCAGTATTCCAAGTGCAGTCTAACCAAAGTTTTATAGAGCTGCAACAAGATCTCACGACTCTTAAACTCAATCCCCCTGTTAATGAAAGCCAAAACACCATATGCTTTCTTAACAACCCTGTCCAATTGGGTGGCCATTTTAAGGGATCTATGTATCTGCACACCAAGATCCCTCTGTTCCTCCACACTGCCAAGAATCCTATCCTTAATCCTGTACTCAGCTTTCAAATTCGACCTTCCAAAATGCATCACCTCACATTTATCCAGGTTGAACTCCATCTGCCACCTCTCAGCCCATCTCTGCATCCTGTCAATGTCCCGCTGCAGCCTACAACAGCCCTCTATACTGTCAACGACAACTCCAAACTTTGTGTCGTCTGCAAACTTGCTGACCCATCCTTCAATCCCCTCATCCAAGTCATTAATAAAAATTACAAACAGTAGAGGCCCAAGGACACAGCCCTGTGGAACCCCACTCACCACTAACTTCCAGGCAGAATATTTTCCTTCTACTACCACTCGCTGTCTTCCGTTGGCCAGCCAATTCTGTATCCAAACAGCTAAGTTCCCCTGTATCCCATTCCTCCTGACCTTCTGAATGAGCCTACCATGGGGTACCTTATCAAATGCCTTACTGAAGTCCATATACACCACATCCACAGCTCGACCCTCATTAACCTTTCTAGTCACATCCTCAAAGAACTCGATAAGGTTTGTGAGGCATGACCTGCCCCTCACAAAGCCGTGTTGACTGTATTTGATCAAGCCATGCTCTTCCAGATGGTCATAAATCCTAACCCTCAGAATCCTTTCTAACACCTTGCAGACGACAGACGTGAGACTTACTGGTCTGTAATTGCCGGGGATTTCCCTATTTCCTTTCTTGAAGAGAGGAATTACATTTGCCTCTCTCCAGTCCTCAGGTACGACTCCAGTGGAGAGCGAGGATGCAAAGATCTTCGCAAGTGGCGAAGCAATTGCATTTCTCGCTTCCCAAAGCAGCCGAGGACAAATCTGCTCCGGGCCTGGTGACTTGTCAATCTTAATGTTTGACAAAATATTCAGCACATCAGCTTCCTCTATCTCTATCCATTCCAGCATGCACACCTGCTCTTCAAAGGTTTCATTCACTACAAAGTTCGTTTCTTTCGTAAAGACAGAAGCAAAACACTCATTTAGGGCTTCCCCTACCTCCTCAGAAGCCTGTGAAGCCTGATAGCTCAATTTGCTTTTGTGGAGATTTTAAGCAAACAGTAAACCACTTCTCACAGCTGGAACAATACACAATCCCTCCCTTACAGGACTTGTACACAAAGTTAGGTGGGGGGGGGGGGGTGAGTGGGGTGAGGCGGGGGAATTCCTGTAAATTATGGAGCTGTACATGAACCATGCCTGCTTGCAATTGGGGCTGGATGAGGAGCCCTAGAAGTAAGCAACAATTAACATCTATATGGGTTTGTATTAATATACAAGACTACCAGTTAGAGCATTATTAGGCTGCGTCCTTTTCCATTGCACTATGTAGAACATTTTACAGGCTACCCCAGTTGCCATTTATCTGGGTAATGTGCTAATAACCAAGAAGACCAATTCGGGGTTCTTGGAGAATTTGAATATAGTGCTTAAACATTTCTCCCAGGTGAGATTAAGCCTTAGAAAGGAAAATTATGTGGTCCAAACACCCAACGTCCTCTACTTAGGGTATAGAGTAAGCAAGACCGGGTTACACTCATTGGAGGTTAAAGTGAGGGTAGTCAAAAGAGCCCCGCTCCCACGTCTGTACCAGAACTTAGGTCTTTCCTCGGGTTAGTGAATTATTATAGAAAAGTCATGCATAATTTGGCCTCCATCTTGGCTTACACTTGCTATTGATAAAAGATCACCCTTTGAAGTGGTCGCAAAGCCAAGTAGTAGCCTTGAGGGGAGTAAAGAAACAGCTATCATCGTCTAAGATGTTGACCAACAATGATCCGAAGCAAGAGGTAGCATTGACATATGGTGCCTCCCTATACGGTATTGGGTTAGTATTGGCTCACTGTTGGCCCAATGGAAAGGAACGCCTAATAACGTATGCTTCGCAAGCTTTGGTTGATGGTGAACGCAAATCTGCGCATATAGAGAAGGAAGATTTGGCACTTATCTTTGATGTGAGGATGCTCCACCAGTATATTTTCGGTCAAGAATTTGTCATAGTAACAGATCACAAACTCCTGTTAGGGCTACTGAAGGACAAAAAGGCACTGCCACCCATATTTTCCGTTAGAATTCAGTGGAGGGCCCTTATTCTCAACGCGTACAAGTACAAGCTAGAATACTGTCCAGGAAGACAAGTAACTAATGTGGATGCCCTGGGCCGCCTCCCATTGGTAGATACCGGACCAGCAGTGCTTCCCCTGGAACAGTTGTTCTGTATTTAAACTTCCTGACACTCTTCTGGTCCCCGCTGACAATATCTGACTGTGGACACAAAATGATCTTATCCTCACAAAACTAAAACAGTTGGTGGCAATGAGGGAGGAAGAAGATCCACAACAAACAGGACTGAAACCTTTATGGACCCTGCAAGAGCAGATGATCGTACAGGATACTTGCCAAAAGCATAAAGAAAAGCAGTCCCGGCATATACCAGAGAGAAGAGAATTCCCTCTCTGTATCATAGAGAACATCTGTCCCTGCCTATAGAATCATGAACAGCAGTATCTGCCTATGGCATAGACAACCTCAGTTCCTGCCTATATTATGGTAAACAGCAGTTTGTTTGTATACTGAAGAGAACAGCGCCCTTACCTATATCATAGAGAACAGCAGTCATTTTCTGTATCATAGACAACAGCAGCCCCTGCCTAAATTATACAGAACAGTAGTCCTTGTCTATATCATAGAAAACAGT
This sequence comes from Stegostoma tigrinum, assembly GCF_030684315.1. Classification (NCBI taxonomy): domain Eukaryota; kingdom Metazoa; phylum Chordata; class Chondrichthyes; order Orectolobiformes; family Stegostomatidae; genus Stegostoma; species Stegostoma tigrinum. The sequence goes on from NC_081400.1 coordinate 8,546,662, forward strand.
GATCCCTATCTATATCATAGAGAATGGCAGTCCCTGCCTATATCGCAGCGGACAGCAGTCCCTGTCTGTATTTTTGAGAACAGCAGTCCCTGTGGATATTAAAGAGAATGGCAGTCACTGTGTATATCACTGGGAAAAGCAGTCCTTGTCTTTCTGATAAGGAATGGCAGTCCCTGTCTACAGCATAGAGAACAGCAGCCACTGTGTACATCACAAAGAAGAGCAGATTCTGTTCAGAACATCTATCTCTGCCTATATCACAGAGAAAAGCAGCCCCTGCCTATTTCATAGAGAACAGCAGTCCCTGCCAATATCATAGAGGACAGCAGTCTACGTGATATCATGGAGGACATCAGTCCCTGTCTGGTGAACAGTATGACCAGTGTATATTACAGAGAACAGCCTTCCTGTCTATATCATGAAAAATAGCAGCCACTGCCTATATTATAGAGAACAGCAGTGCTTTCTTATTGCACAGACAACATCAGTCCCTGACTATATCACAGAGAAGAGCAGTCCCTGTATCTATTACATGGAATAGCAGTTGCTGTGTGGATGGGAGAGACATCAGTCCTGATCTACATTAGAGAGAACCACAGTACCTGTCTACATAGAATGAACAGCAATCCCTACCGGTATCATAGCAAACAGCAGTCCCTGCCTATATCATAGAGAACAGGAGTCCCTGCCTTTATCATGGAGAGCAGAAGTTTCTGGCTATATCATAGAGAACAGGAGTCCCTGCTTATATTATCGGCAACAGGAGTCCCTGAGGTTGTAGACATGCTTGCCAAACTGGTGAGTTTGGTTGCAAACATTTTGTCATACCTACTGGTATCATAGAGAACTGCAGTCACTGCATTTATTATAATGAACAGCAGTCGCTGTCAATATGATAGTGAACAGCACTTGCTGTGCATATGACTGAGAACAGCCTTCCCTCTCTATATTATCGAGAACAGCAGTCCTTGTGTATATTACAGAAAATGGCATTCACTGTACACCATAGGAAGAGCAGTCGCTGCATACATCACAGAGAACAGGAGACCCTGTTTAGAATATATATAACTGGAGTCCCTGTCTATTTCATAGACAACTGCAGTCCCTGTCTATATTATAGAGAACAGCAGTCCTGGCCTGTGTGAGAGGGAACTGTAGTCCCTCTGTATATCATAGAGAACAGCAGTTACTCTGTATATCATAGGTAACAACAGTTGCTGAGTATATCAGAGAGAACAGCAGACCATGTATGTACTATACAGAATCGCAATACCTGTCCGTATCATAGCGAACAGCAGACCTTGAGTATAGCAAAGAGAACAGCAGTGTCTGCCTGTAGCATAGAGAACAGCAGTCCCCACACATATCGTAGCGAACAGCAGTCCCTGCCTATATCATGGAGAGCAGCAGTCCCTGCCTACATCATAGCAAACAGCAGTCCTGCCTATATCATAGCGAACAGCAGTCCCTGCCTATATCATAGCGAACAGCAGTCCTGCCTATATCATAGCGAACCGCAGTCCCTGCCTATATCATAGCGAACAGCAGTCCCTGCCTATATCATAGAGAACAGGAGTCCCTGCCTATACCATGGAGAGCAACAGTCTCTGCTTATATCAACGGCAACAGGAGTCCCTGAGGTTGTAGACATGCTCGCCGAACTGGCGAGTTTGGTTGCAAACATTTTGCCACCCTGCCAGGTAACATCATCAGTGCACCCCTAGTGAAACATCAACATCTGTCCCGCTTGTTATTTTTGTGCCTTGGTTTGCTGGGGTGATTTGCATTACTTCCGGTTTCGTTTCTCTGTGGTTTGTACACAGGATCAAATTCAATGTGTTTGTTAATGGAGTTGCAGTTGGAATACCAGACCTCCAGGAATTGCCTGCATGTCTCTGTTTGGCTTATGTGATTATTGATATGCTTTCCCAGTCAAATTTGTGTCCCTCATTGTCCATGACTAGTGAGGCAAGTAAGAATTAGTCATGTCTCTTGGTGGCTAGTTGATGTTCATGTATCTGCATAGTCAATTTTCTCCCTGTTTGGCATTTGTAATGTTTCCTCACAGTCCTTGCATGGAATTTTGTATAATACCCTAGTTTTGCCAATTTTTGGTATGGGATCCTTGACGTTAAGCAATAGGTGTCACAAGGTGGTTGCCAGTTTGTAGGCTAAACTGATACTGAGGAGTCTATGTAGTCTTGTGGCCTTCTCTGAAGACCACAACAGGAAGGCACAACACTACCAAAATGACTTATCACCCTACCATATGTCAAGGACATTTCAGAGATGACCACAAGACTCCTTAGGCCCCTAGGTATCAGAATGGCCCACAAACCAACAACCACCTACAACAGCTATTGGCGAATGTAAGGGATCCCAGATCCAAAACAGGCAAAACTGTTGTTCCCTGTGCTACAGGCAGGGACTGTTGTTCTCTATGATTTGGAGAGGAAATGCTGTTCTCTGTAATATACACAGGCACTGCTGTTCTCTATAACATTCACAGGGAATGTTGTTCTCTATAATATACATAAGGACCATTGTTTTGTACAATATAGACAGGTACTGCCAATTTCTACGATATAGTCAGAGAATCCTGTTGCCTATGATACAGACAAGGACTCCTGTGATATAGACAAGGACTTCTGCTGCTGATGAGATAGGCAGGGACTACTAGTCTCCACAATGTAGGCAGGGACTGCTGTTCTTTATGATACAGATGGGGAGTGCTGTTCCTTACAATATAGACAAGGACTGCTATTCTGTACAATATAGAAAGGGACTATAGTTCAAAAGACTGTTGTTGTCGATGACTCCTGTTACCTATGATAAGAGCCAGGGATTCTGCTTGCCAATGACATGCGGAGGGACTCCTGTTGCCGATGACATAAGCGGGGATTCCTGTTCTCTATGATATAGGCAGGGACTGATGTTCTCAGGAGCACACAAAGTGTCTGCTGTTCTTTATGATATAGACAGGGACTACTGTTCCCTCTGATATAAGCAGCACAAGTCAACAACACTTCACAGGAGGCTCCACAGCACTGAGGGTGTCACCTAGTGAGGGGAAAAAAACATCTGCTATCAAACCTCCCGGCTTGGCAAACACACCAACATCTACAGTCTGTAGAGAGGGGATTTCAAATCTCCTCAGTTCAAAGGAACGACTCAAAGGTGGCTGGCCATAGCCAGTGTACCATTACAAGTATGGTGACTTAGTGATGGGATACCAACTTCTGTGCAGTTATTTCAGGTCTAGAGTGCAGACAGGAGAGAATTAGTATGAGCAAGAAGATTTACAGCAACAACTAGATGAAGAAATCGAATGGAGATTCAAGTGTGAGGTGTTTATTGCAGGACCCTGAACAGCACTGATATACAGCGGGATGTTGGTGTCCCAGTCCGTAGCTCGATGAAAGCGACCACATAAGTAGATAAGGTGGTAAAGAGAGCCTTAATTGGTCAGTGCATTGAGTACAAGAGTCAATGTGTGTTTGGATAGACCATACTTAAAGTATTACATTCAATTCTGGTCACCACATTACAGGAGGGTGTGAAGGCTCTGGAGAAGGTGAAGATGGGGTTTAACCAGGATACTGCCTGGTTTAGAAGTTATGAGGTATAAGAAGAGGTTGGATAAGCAAGGGTTGTTTTCTCTAGAGCAGTGGAGGCTGAGGGAACAACTGATAGAAGTTTATAAAGGTATGAGGAGCATAGATATGGTTAACAGTCAGAATTTCTTTATTTTCACTCCAGAGTTGAAATGTCTTATATTCGGCAGCATGCATTTAAATTAAGACGAGAAAACTTCAAACGGTTCAGGTTAATGGGGGATGATGTGAGGGCCAAATATTTGTTTTTCACACAGAGAGTGGTAGGTGCCTGGAAAGCGCTGCCATGGTTAGTGGTGGAGGCAGATACGATAGGGGCATTGTTTATGAGTAAACAATGAATAAAAGGATATAGAGCATTGGCACATAAAGGGCTTAATTTAATTTGGTGTCACGTTCAGCACATCATCTTGGGCCAAAGATTTTGTTCCTGTGCTGTAGTGTTCCGTATTCTATATTCTACGTAATGTACACACCATTGTCAAATTGATACTGAGAGTCATACAGTGAGAATTCTACAGAGTATTTGAGGAAATCTAATCAAAAGAATCTGGTGTCACAATTCAAGTAACATGTTCAAAAATTAATACTGAGAAATTGTACGAACTGCCAATGTTGGATTCTGAGATAACAAGGTGTAGAGCTAAATGAAAACAGCAGGACAAGCAGCATCAGAGGAACAGGAAAGTTGACATTTTGGGTTTTCTTTTTCATGTTGGACTGTATTTTGTTGGTTAAAACAAATCAAAAATCATAAAGAAGTGTTGGTATGCAAATTGATCCACACATATGACTAAAATGTATACAGCCTGAGAAATATATTCCTCCCAAACTCGTCAGTACTTTCACAGAGATACTGTTGAAAAACAGAAACAATAGCTTATGTGGATGAAGTAGAGGGTATTGATTGTTTGGCAAGGATCCTCAGATTGATAGAAGCAATTTTTTTTTCCATTGCTTGTCTATTCTTACTCTTGCTGTGACGAGTGTCAGATGGTTAAAAAAAACTCCCTCAAAATGTGAATTTATTGCAGAATGCCTAAATTTAAACAATTTCTGGAGGCACTAACTGCAGTATTTAAGTCCTCAATGAATATATATGTTTATCTGAATGTTTTATGATTCCAGAATTCGCCAATAATTGAGTACAAAGGAACTTTTTCCAAATATAGACTTGTGCATGCATCTATCTACCTACCTACCTACCCATCTATCTATTTATCTATCTATCTATATATATACCTATCTATCTACCGACCTACCTATTTATCCATCCATCCAGCCATCCATTCAACTTTCTGTCTATGTATGAATTTCACAAATTTCAGTCACGCTGTTTTTGGTGGCTGTTAATACTTAACTCTGGAAATTTGTGTTCTGATTCCCTGAAATGTCTTGAAGAATAATTAAATACTGTCAACTGTTTCTTATGTTCTCACTGTTGTAAGTTTGCAGCTGCACATTTCCAATAAGTTCTATAAAGGGCATAAGACTACAGAAATGCAGTATTAAATTGGTAAATAAAGGTCATTCTAGATATATTCCAGTTCATGTTCGAAAGGGAGGGGACTATTAGGAAGCATTCAATCTGTCGACTACTGGGAAAGAACAGTTGGTTTGCCAAAAAGTCAATTAAGAAATGATGCTAAGGTCAGGATTACATAGAAATCATTTCAAGAACAAAGAACAGGAACATTTTACCAGGAAATTCAACTGCGTTAACAAAAGGATAGTAAATATGTTGTATGAGATAGATAGATAAATAGAGTATAGAACACAGAATGGTACAACACAGGAATGGTCACTTCAGCCCACGATGTTGTGCTATCATGAAGCCAAAGTAAACTAATCTCTTCTGCCTAACCCTTGGTCCATATCTCTCCATTCGTTGCATATTCATGTGCTTATCTAAGAGTCCCTTAAATGTGCCTACCATATCTGCCTCAGTCTCAGCTGTTCCAGGCAAAAACAACCTGAGTTTCTTTTTAGCCGCTTCTTACAGCTCCTATCCTCTAATCCAGGCAGCATCCTGGTAAACTTCTTCTTCACCTTCTCCAAAGCCTCCACATCCTTCCTGTAATGTGGCAATAATGACTGAATGCAATGCTATAAGTGTGGCCTAACAAAAGCCTCAGAAATCTGCAACATAACAAGATTCCAATACTCAATTTCTCGACCATTGAAGGCAAGCACACCTTACACCTTCTTTACCACCTTATCTACTTGTTTGGCCATTTTCAGGGAGATATTGACTTGGACCCCAAGATCCTTTTGCACTGCTGCTCAAGGTCCTACCATTAACTGTGCAATTTTTCTTAACTTTTGATCTCCCAAAGCGCAGTAGCTCACACTTACCTGGATTAAACTCTGTCTGCCATTTTTCCATCCACACTGTATCCTTGGGCAACCTTCAACACTATCCATAATTCCACCAATGTTTGCATCTTCTGCAAACTTACTAACCTACCCATCAAAGTCATTTATGTGTATCACAAACAGCAGAGGCTCCCGTACAGATCGCTGCAGAACACTACTAGTTACAGACCTTCAGCCAGAAAAAAAAAATCATCTGCCTTCTATGGGCAAGCCAATCTGAATCCAACCTTCAACACTATCCATAATTCCACCAATGTTTGCATCTTCTGCAAACTTACTAACCCACCCATCAAAGTCATTTATGTATATCATAAACAGCAGAGGCTCCCATACAGATCCCTGCAGAACACCACTAGTTACAGACCTTCAGCCAGAAAAAAAAAATCATCTGCCTTCTATGGGCAAGCCAATCTGAATCCAAGTGGCCAAATCATCGTGGATCCCATACAGCTTAATCTTCTTGCTGAGCATACCATGAGGGGCTTTGTAAAAGCCCTTTCTAAAATCCATGTAGACAACATCCAGTGTGATCAGCTTTATCATTTTCTGGAATATTCGATCATGTTAGTAAGGCATGATATGCTTTTCACAAACTCATGCTGACTGCTCCTTATTATTCCATGCTTTTCCAAATGTCCATAAATCCTATCTCTAAAAATTCTCTCTAATAGCTTTCCAACCACCAATGTCAGACTCACCAGCCTATACTTTCCTGGATTATCCCAGTTTCCCTTCTTGAGCAGACCAACAGCATTAGCTACACACCAGTCCACTGGGACCTCTCCAGTGGTTAGTGAGAATACAAAGATATTGGTCAAGGCCCCAGCAATCTCCTCTCTTGTCTCTCTCAATAACCTGGGGCAAGTACTATTGAACCCTGGGAACTTATCCACTTTAATGCTCTTCAAGAGATCCAACACCTTTTTTTTAATCTGAAAATGCCCCAGCACATTAGTATGTTCCACACAAATCTCACTATTCTCCATATCTTTTTCCTTTGTGAACAGTACTCATTTAGGATCTTGCCCGCATCCTTTGATTCCCAGCAGAATATCCCTCCATTATCTTCCCTCCATTATCCTTCCTTCTCTATAGTTATCCTTTTGTTTTTAATGTATGTGTAGAATGTCTTGGGATTTTCTTCAAATCTCCTTTGTTGAAATGTCATTTCATGGCTCAATCCTCCTCTCCTAATTCCCTGCTTAAGCTCTTTCCTGCATTCTTTCTATACCTTACGAGCCCTGTCAGAGATTAGCCTACTAAAGCTTACATAAGCTTCTTTTTCCCCTTTCCATCTAAACTCACGATCTCCCTCATTGTCAAATTTTTCTCTTCCTTTGCCATCTTTGTCCTTCCTCATTACTGGAATATGCTGGTCCTGAGGTCTGACCCACAATTCTTTAAACAACTTCCACATATCAAACACAAACAAAAACAGAAGTTGCTGCAGAAGCTCAGTAGGCCTGGCAGCACATGTGAAGGGAAACCAGAGTTAATGTTTCGGGTCCAGTGACCCTTCCCCTTGCTCGATAACTGCTCCGCCAAACTAGCATTGTCTAGCTCCAGTTTAATACTGACATTGTATGCCCTCCCCAAAATTAGTACCTTACCACAAGGTCCTGACATATCCTTACTCATGGCGACCTTAAAACACAAGGAGTCATGATCGCTGGATATCCCATTTCACTGAGAAGTTGTCCATCTGGTACCACTGCCTTTAACACTCTGTTTTTCAGTCATTCCTGCTGGCTTTGATCCATACAGAATACAGATTTTCAATGACACAATCAGAGCCACTGCCACTGCTTTGAATAAAACACATATGACATCAGTAATTTTGAGAATGACACGAATAATGCTGAGAATGAAAAAATACAGTATTCTACAAGTTACAGGCAATAGTTTACCTGTTCCTGCCTCAGGAATGAAACTGACGATATGATACAGTATTCATCTAACAACAACGAACTGATTTGTTTGTACATTAATTAAGATTTGACATGTTGTCTCCTGATCTTTGATTTGCAAATGGCTTTACTTTGACTACTGTGAAATTTCAACCCAAGTAGAAACGAGGAGCCATTTCACTTGACCAGTCAAAAGATGAAACAGCATTGCAGAAGTGTACTTGAATCTCAGCATTCACGTGTTGTATATTGCAGATGGACATGGAGAACTGTGTCACTGAGAAAATTTGTTGTTTTTTTCTTCATCCTTGAGCATTCTGTTGAAATGAAATCACTTTGACTCGCTGAATCTTTTCTTGCAGAAGACTCCCGAATAACAGTAAGGCCTGTCCATGTCCATCCATAGCAAATCCCCATTTCTATCTCAAATTAAAGACACAAAAATTTCTCTCAAAGCACACACCTCCTCTCCAGCTCACTTTGCTCACCCATGGATATGCACAAACAGATATACAGGCATTTAGGCAAACACACACACATTGCATGCATAACTTTCTTTTTACTAATATTCCTCAAATCTTCCGAGAAACTGAATCATGCCAACGTGATTCCGCTGGAAAGTTCACTTTTTTGTTTAAATTTCTGCAATGCCATTCACCTTCCCCCAGGCTTATTTATATGTTTGAAGCCATGGCTCCTGTGCCATTTTTCCACAACATCACTGTTTATTCTGTGCCCTTGAGCGTAGAATTGTTCAATCTTGCCGTCAGATTGTGGCTTTTTCCCTCACCAATTTGAGGTCTTGCCATCCAGCATCAATTTGACGATCCTCCCAAATATTTGTGTCCTCATATTGTGTCTGCTTTCACTGCATAATGAATGAATCAAACACATTCGAACACAGTAAACATCAAGACTTTAAATTCTAATGCCATACGAAACTCTCAATCATTTCAGACATTCAATCTTTTTTCTGCTGTCTTGTGCGAAAAATATGTGTATATTTGTAACTCTACTTATTCCTGATCTGTGCTCTGGTGATCATAACCTGTGAATGATTGCAATTTTGTCATGTTTTGCACAGGTCTTAAAACAGCAGGGCCTAAACTCCTCCGTGGCTGCTATAGTTCTTCGCTTTCACATTTCTCAACCTGGTCTCTTTCTGGTACTTGCCGCATTTGTCCATATTGTTTCGAATCCAATTGGAAGCAGGCAATCTCTTTTTTTTTAAAATTCATACACCAGGTTATTCCCCCCATCACCCGACCAGACCAAGTAAGATCACCAGTGAATTGGACAGTTTTGCCTTTTCCCCTGACAACTGATTCATGGTCTTTGTTTTAATTCCAGATTTCAAACACCACTATCTATTGTGGCAGGATTTGAATCCAGCTCCCCAGGAGATCACCTGGATTAACAGACCAGTGATAAAGCCATTAGGCCATTACAATCTTATAAATCACCAAAAGTATATTTTTGTCTTCATTGAAGTTGTTAGCTCTATCGTATCCACCTTATCCTAGTAATGCTTAATTGTCTTCATTACAAAACTGTTGCTCTGATCTATTAATTGCAATCAACTCTCCAATTTACATGGGTGGCACCAGCTTTAATTCTTCATGTGCTAATTTGATCTCCCACCCAACTATCTTCCGTTCACTATTATCATTGAAATGGGGGCGTCTCGACTTAAAGCAATCAATGGTATTCCTAGATAACAAGGTGTAGAGCTGGATGAACACAGCAGGCCAAGCAGCATCAGAGGAGCAGAAAGGCTGACGTTTCAGGCTAGGTGTTCATCCAGCTCTACATCTTGTTATCTAAGATTCTCCAGCATCTGTCGTTCCTACTATCTCTGAAACAATGGTATTCCTATATTTGAATTCTTGCTGATTAGCCGTGTCAACTGGCAACATTCCTTACACCCTGATAGAAACCATGTATACTATCAGAAACAGTCCTCCTGTAATTAGCATGGAACACCAATCTGCTTACAGAAATAGATGAACACACATAAGCAACTCTGCCTCCATTAACCTTACACACATGCATGCACTGAAATCAGATTGAAACAAAATTCACAGCTGCCATCTTGTATTCATGAACACTGGTCACAGGCTAAACACAGCTCTGAACCAGCGATCAGCAGTATGACCTAAATTTCACTTGTACATGTCAGTTCAGAAAAATGATACCATGTCCACCACAGCTAGAAAGGTTGGAGCTCATCACCATAGATGCATCACACAGAAAGTTCACTACAAATTATTATCACAGAAACAAAGCACACTCACACACACAGGCATGCAGATATTCACAAAAATCAAACCAACAAAGACAGTTAATACTCTTGACACAAACGCATATTTATGCAATGTACTCACATTCCTCATACACTTCCCATATATTCTGATTAGCAAAGAGCAGCAACAGTCAGCGAACTGACAGGTCGGCAGAGGTCATCAACACTCATACAAAGATGTGTGCAGACTCTATATCTCACATTGCGGTAAACATATGGAGACAGCAGAATACATCAATAAACACAATGAACCAAAAAACTGTGGCTGCTGAACATTTAAAAGAAAGCAGCAATTTCTAGAGAAACTCATCATGTTTGGCTACATCTATGAAGATAATGCAGAGATAATGTTTCAACGACCGTGACCCTTCTTCAGAACTGATAGTGCTACAAATGCTGACGACAGGGGATGGGGTGGGGTGGAAGAAGTGAGGGGAATACACGGAGTTTGAGCTCAGAGACAGAGAGAACGACAGTTAGACAGACGAAGATATGTTTGATAGTGTGTCAGGGAAAAAGGAAAATTAACAATAGGGACCATAAGTAGGTGAAAGCAAGTTAGATGTGCTGCAAGCAGCCCATGTAATGAGGGCTTTGGATGCAGTTGTGAGAAAAGGACATTGGAGTTGGGGACTAAGTGTGGTGTGTCAAATTTTGAGATGGCACTAAGATGAGTGGTAGAGCTAAGTGTGCAGAAGACACTGGAAGTCTGCAGAGGGATAAAGATAGTCTAAGTGAGTGGGAAAAGGTCTGGCAGATGGAGCACAATGTTGGTAAGTCTGAGGTCATCTATTTTAGTTAGAATAACAGCAAAATGGACTATGTTTTAAATGGTAAAAAAAATTGCAGCATGCTGCTGTGCAGAGGGTCTTGGATGTTGTTGTGCATGAATCACTGAAAGTAGGACCGCAGGTGCAGCAGGTAATTAAAAAGGCAAATGGAACTTTGTCATTGCTAGAGGGGTGAAGTTTAAAAACAGGGAGGCTATGCTGCAGCTTTATAGGGCCCTGGTGAGGCCACACCTGGGGTACTGTGTGCAGTTTTGGTCTCCTTACTTGAGAATGGATACACTAGCACTGACCGGGGCGCAGAGTTGAAAGGGTTGGATTATGAGGAGAGACTGAGTAGGCTGGGATTATACTCATTGGCATTCAGAAGAATGAGGGGAGATCTTACAGAAACATATAAGATTATGAAGGGAATAGATAAGGTAGAGGCAGGGAGGTTGTTTGCACTAGCAAGTGAAACTGGGACTAAGGGGAGTAACCTCAAAATAAAAGGAAGCAGATGTAGGACTGAGGTCAGGAGGAACTTCTTCATACAAAAAGTTGTGAATCTGTGGAATTCCCTGCCCAGTGAAGCAGTTGAAGATACCTCGCTAAATTTGCTTAAGGCAAGGCTAGACAAATTTTTGAACAGTAAAGGAATTAAGCGTAATGATGTATGGGTGAGGAGCTGAGTCTCAAAAAGATCAGCCATGATCTAATTGAATAGTGGGGCTGGCTCGAGGGGCCGGATGGCCTACTCCTGCTCCTAGTTCTGATGTTCTTACGTTCTTATGAAAGATATGTTCATGTTCTAAAGTTATTGAACTTAATATTGAGTCCTGCAAGCTGCAGCAGCCCCATGTGGAAAATGAGATGATGTTCCTGCAGCTAGCACTGCCCACACTGAAAATGGCCTACAGGCAGAAATATTAGGCATGTGAAGTATCAGGAATCTAGAAGCTCAGAGTCAGTTTTGCAGACAGAATGCATGTGTTCTTTGGAAGACAGTTGGCCAATCAGCATTTCATCTCCCCTATTGAAGAAGAGACCATTATTATTAGCTTTAAACAGAGGAGGCTGAAAATCAGAAACAAAAGCAGAAGTTGCTGGAAAAGCTCAGCATCTGTGGAGAGAAACCAGAGTTAACATTTTGGGTCTGGTGACCCTTCCTCAGAACATGCTGAGCAAACGTCACTGGATCTGAAACTTTAATGCTGATTTCTCTTCACAGATGTTGCCAGATGTGCTGTGCTCTTCCAGCAACTTCTGTTTTTGTTTCGAAGATACATTGCTGCTTCACATAAAATCTATATCTGGAGCCTTGGATAGTGAGGAGGGATGAGATAAACAGGAAATTGTCATAGGGGATATGGATGTGTTCTGAGTAGACAAGAAGTGGAGCAGAGTGTCCTGGCAGGGAGGCCAGGAACGTCCTGTGAAATGCTGACAAGGGTGGGGGGGTGGAATATGTGCCTGATGGTGACAACCAACTGTAGATGGTAGAGATGGTGGCTTATGAGTTTTGATGATAACACATCAATGCAAAATGCAGAATGCTCAGAACAGACGATCAAAACATCTCGTAGAATCATAGATTAATTGATTCATACAGCCCAGAAAAGCTGCTTTATCACATTGGACCCAAACCGTAATAATGACTGTTAAAGGTACACTAATCCAAATCTCCTGCACTTGGCCATGTCATGAATATTCCATTCATAACTTTAATGTCATAATATTTGTGGTGTTCATCCAAAAGCTTGTAAGGTGTCCAGCCGCCACTACATTCCTAGGCTGAGCATTCCAGATTCCAACATGCCCCTGAGCCTCCTGGCCCTTATCCTAAAACTACTGGCACCCAGTCTATACCCCTCATAATGCTATACACCTCTATCACCGCCACCCTTCTGCTCTAAAGAAAATCATCTAAGCCCATGGTCAGTGCATTGAGTTTAGGAATTGAGAGGACACATTGCAGCTGTGCAGGACATTGGTAAGGCCACTTTAGGGATATTATATTCAAGTCAGGTGTCCCTGCTATAGGAAAGATGTTGTGAAATTTGAAAGCATTCAGAAAACATTTACAAGGATGTTGCCAGCGTAGGAGATGCTGAGCTATAGAGAGAGGTTGAATAGGTTGGGGCTACTTTCCCTGGATGGTGAGACTGAGGGGTGATTTTATAGAAGTTTATAAAACTATGAGAAGCATGATTAGGGCGAATAGTTGAGGTCTTTTCCCTAAGGTTCAGGGATTCTGAAACTAGAGGGTATCGGTTTATTGTGAGAGGGGTAAGATTTCAAAGGGACCTGAGGGGCAACATTTTCATGCAGAGGGTGGTCCATATATGGAATGACCTGGCAGAGGAATTGTTGGAGACTTGTACAATTACAACATTCAGAAGGCATCTGGATGGCTATATGAGCAGGAAGGGTTTAGAGGGATATGGACCAAATGCTGGTAAATGGGGCTACATTAATTTAGGATATCCAGTCAGCATGGATGAATTGGACTGAAGGATCTGCTTCCGAGCTGTACATTTCTATGGTTCTATGACTCTATCTAGTCTCTCCTTATCACTTAATTTCTCCATCCTATGCAACATCCTGATGAACTAGAGAAAGAGATAACTAGAAAAAAAGATTGGCCCACTTAAGGACAAAGAAGGAAAGTTGAGTCAGAGAAAATGTGTGACATTCTTAATGAGTACTTTGCATCGGTATTCACCAAGGAGAGGGACATGATGGATGTTGAGGTTAGGGATAGATGTTTGATACACTAGGCCAAGTCAGTATAAGGATGGAGGAAGTGTTGGGTATCCTAAAAGGTATTAGGGTGGACAAGTCCCCAGGGTCCTGACTGAGATCTACAAAATCATGAGGTGTATAGACTAGGTGGATAGCATGAAGCTTTTTTTCCCCCAGAGTGGGGGACTCAATTACTAGGGGTCATGAGTTCAAAGTGAGGGGAGGAAAGTTGAAGGGAGATATGCATAGAAAGTTCTTTATGCAGAGTGTGGTGGGTGCCTCGAACGCATTGCCAGTGGAGGTGGTAGGCGCAGACACGATAGTGTCTTTTAAGATTATCTGGACAGGTGCATGGATGGGCATGGTGCAAAGGGATACAGACACTTAGAAAGTAGATGACAGGTTTAGGCTGAGGATCTCGATCGGCGCAGGCTTGGAGGGCCGAAGGGCCTGTTCCTGTGCTGTAATTTTCTTTGTTCTTTGTTCTTTGAACTTCCTCTGTATCCCTTCTAGCTCTATCACATCCTTGAGGTGACCAGAACTGTGCACATTACTCCAGCTATGTTCTGACCAACAGTCAGTACAAGTCCTCCTCACTCTTACACTCTGTGCCATGACTGGTGAAAGAAATTGCCCCATGTGGCTTCTCAATTATTTTACTCACATTCTCTGCAAACTTTACAGAATTGTGAATAGTTACTCCAAGATCCCTCTGTCCCTCTAAGCTACCCAATGTCCCACAATTCATTTAATACTCCCTCATCTGGTTTCTTCTTGCAATGTGCATTACCTCGTACTTATTAGGTTTAAATACCAGTTACCACTATTGTGCTCATCTGATCAACCCATTATTACTATCCTGTAACCTATAACCACCTGCTACATGATTAACTACTCTTGGTGCCATCTGCAAATTTTCTTAACATTCCACACACATTTTCACGTATTTCATTTATGTGTATAACAAACACTAACAACCCCAGTATTGATCCTGGTTGTGTACCACTGGTCACTGGCCTCCAGTCACTCAAATAGTCACTTTTACTACTAACTATTGCAAAGTGCATTTCTGATCCATGTCACCCAGTTTCCCTCATTTCCATGTGATTTAACCTTCTCAATCAGTCTCCTATGTTGAACTTTGTCAAGTGTCTTGTTAAAATCCATATAAATTACATCAACTGAACTTCCCTTGTCCAAACACTTGAATATGTTTTCAAAGAATTCCAACAAATTTGTTAGGCATGATCTCCCTCTGGAAAAGCCATGCTGACTATCCCTAAATAGCCATTGCCTTTCCAAGTGGGTATTAATTCAATCCTTCAGAATTTTATCCAATAATTTTCCTAACACTGAAGTGGCACTCATCATTTCTGCTAATTACTGGGTCATCTCTATCACACTCCTCAAAACACACTTGCCATCCTCCAGTCCTCCGGCACTTCCCCCGTGGCCTGAAAGGAATTAAAAATTGCTCCAGAGTTCGTGCAATTTCCTGCCTCCTCTCCCACCATTGTCAAGTCTGCAATTCATCAACACCAAGGGATCTGTTTATTTTTCAGCCTCACAAAACTTCCAGTACTTCCCATTTTCTATGTCAAACTATGCAATCTCTCACAATCCCTTTTCCTGAATTACTTACTGATGTTATTCTTTTCCAAAGTGAAGACAGAAGAGAATTATTCATTTAACACCCTCCCATTATCCTATGGCTTCATGCACAGATTGTTCCTCGGTCCCAAATGGAGCCTACTCCTTGCCTGGTTAACCTCTTCCCTTTAATGTATGTATAAATATCTTCATATTCCCCATGATCCTGTTTTCAAGTCCTTTTCATTGTCCCCTTTGGGTCTTCAAATTTCTTTCTCAAGTTCCCTCCTGTGCTTCCTGTATTCTTCTAGGGGTGGAGTTGAATTGCTCCCTCTGGCCTTGTAAAATGCCATTCTTTTTTCCTTATCCAGTCCTGAATTGTCCTAGACATCAAGGGTTCTCTGAAATTATTGTTCCTACATTTCCCTCTGCTGGGCATGCATTGCACCTGTACTCACCCTCGCTCCATTTTGAATGTCCTCTATTGCGCTACTGTAAACTTACCCACAAGGAACTGTTTTCAGTCTCATGTGGACACATTATGCTTTAAACTAATGAAATCTGCCTTCATCAAATCCAAATCTTCTTTCTTTTTAAGGCTATCTTTTTCCACATTCTGAACAATTTAAATGTATTGTGTTCTGGTTGCTATCACTAAAATGGTCCCACACTGCCACATCAAACACTTGTCTGTCTTCTTTCCCCAGATCCAGCACTATGCCATCCCTTGTGGGCCTTGTATGTATTGATCAAAACACTCCCCTGAATACATTTCAAGAAATCCTCCCCCTCTAAACCCTTAACACGCTGTATGATTAGAAAATTTATATTGGGAAAGTTCAAATCTCCTGATATATAGACCAGTATATTGCACATTCACACCTCTGTGAATTGTCCATATTTTTGCTCCTGTATTTCCAACGGTCTCTTTGAAGGTATATATAGTGTTCAGGGGTGTGTGAGTTGTAGGGGGATGGGTCTGGGTGGGATGCTGCTAGGGTCAGTGTGGACTTGTTTGGCCAAAGAAACTGCTTCCACACTGTAGGGATTCTATGCCTAAATTCTACCCACAAAGCCTCATTTGAAACCCTTCCAAGGTATCATCATTCCTTATTATGGTAGTTGACTCTTTAATTAATAGTGCTGCAGCACCACCCTTTTCATATCCTCCTCTCTGTCACCCAGAATACAGCCCAGAATGCTGAGTTGAGTCCAGCCCGTCTATCAACCATGTTTTTGTGATGGCAACAATATCATTTTTCATTGTGCTAATCCACCCATGAACTAATCGGTCTTACTTACTACACTCCCAGCATTAAAGACCATCAAATCTTACCTTACTCTCTTGACCCTCAACATAATTGAGCTCACTGTGACTACCTTCTTTTGCTTTCGCATGATGTGCTTCTGTTTCATTGATATTTTGTGTCCCCTACACCTGTCAGATAGTTTAAACCCCACCCAACATCCCTGGACAACAAGGGGACAATTTATCAAAGCAAATTCACCTAAACTGCATATCTTTGGACTTACCAGGAAATACCATGGGCACTGGCAATAATAGTCAATTCCTGCATGACCATAATAGAGATGCAGGAGGACTGGAGGGCAGCAAATATGGTATTATAATTCAAGCAAGGAGCAATGGATAAACCAGGATATTACAGACTAGTCAGTCAAAACTTGGTGGCGTGGAAACTATTGGGAGCAATTCTGATTGATAGAATTAATCTGCATTTGGAGAGGAAAGGATTAATCAAGAACAGCCAGCATGGTTTGTTAGGGAGAGCTTTGTCTGTCCAACTTGATTTTTTTTTCAAGGAGATGACCAGGTGTATTGATGAGGGCAATACTTTTGATGCAGTCTACTTGAACTTCAGGAAGACTTTTCATAAGATCCTTCATGGAAGGCTGATAACAAAGGCAAGAACCCATGGTATTGAAGGAAATTTGGCAAACTGGATAAACAATTGCCTGAATTGCAGAATACAGAGGCAGTGGCTGTGATGCATTTTCGGGCCAGAATTCTATGTCAATGGTGTCCCACAGAGATCACTGTTGGTATCGTGTCATAGAGTCATACAGCATATAAGGAGACCCTTTGGTTCAACTTGTCTGCATTGACCAGACAGCCCAATCTGACCTAATCCTATTTGCCATCCTTTGGACCATATCCCTCTGAAACTTTCCTATTTATATACCCACCCAGAAGTTTTTTTTTAAGTCATGTAATTCCACAGATGCTTTTTAAGCCCTGTAATTGTACCCATTTCCACCACTTCCTCTGGCAGCTCATTCCATACATGCACCACCCTTTGCATGAAATTATTACTACTCAGGTCCTTTTCTTAAACTTTTCATCTCTCATCTATGCCCTTCTGTCTTAGACACTATCACCCACTCAGGGCAAGAAAAAGACCTTGGCTCTTCATTGTACCCCTTTTGATTTAAAAAAAAATTCTATGAGGTCAGCACCTACCTCTGATGCTCCTAGGTTAAAAAAAACGGCTTATTCAGCCTCTCTATATTACTCAAACCTTCAGTCCTGGTAACATCCTTGAAAATCTTTTTCTGCTTCCTCTTAAGTTTAACAACATCTTTCTTATACAAGGGTGACAAGTACTATATGCAGTAATCCAAATGTGCCCTCACCAATGCCCTGTACAACCACAACACGGCATCCCAAGTTCTATACTCAATCATCTGACCAATGAAGGCAAGAGTGCCAAATGTCTTCTTCACCACCTTGTCCACCTGCGAATCCACTTTCAAGGAACCATGCACTTACATCCCTAGGTTTCTTTGTTCAGGAACACCTCCCAGGCCTCTAATACTAACTGGATAAGACCAGCCTTACCAAAATGCAAATTTACTAAATTAAACTTCATCCACCACTCTTTGCCCATTGACCCATCGCATCACAGTTCCCTTGTATTCTGAGATAATCTTCTTCACAATCCATTGGACCAACTATTTTGATGGAATATACAAACTCACTAACGGTATCTCCTGTATTCATATCTAAATCATTTATTTCAATGACGAGAAGCAGTGGACCCAACACCAATCCTTGTGGCACAACATCATCACATATTGCAGTTTCTTACTGGAGCATAGAAGGTTGGGGGATGACCTTATGGGGTGTATAAAACATGAGGGACATTGATAAGGTGAATATCAATGGTGATTTCCCTAGGGTAGGGGAGTTCAAAAGTAGACAGCATAATATTAAGGTCTGTGGAAAAAGATTCAAACGGGACCTGAGGGATAACATTTTCACACAAGGGGTGATTCATGTCTTGAATGAACTGCCAGGGTAAGGTGTAAATGCATGTACAGTTTCAACATTAAAAAGGTCTTGTGACAGGTACATGAATAGGATAAGGGCCGAACGCAGGTAAATGTAACATGTTTAATTTGGGAAAATTGATTGGCATAGATGTGTCAGACTGAAGTATCTGTTTTCATGCTGTATGATTTTACGACTCTATAATTCTTTGGACTCCTTCACCCAAAATGTTGATTTCTACTCTGGAACCCTTGAGTTGGTAGCTTGCTTCCTTATTAAAAGTAGCTTCTTTGTTTCTTATATTTGGTCTCAATTGTCTGTTTGAAAACAATTTTCCTGAGATTCATTCTTTAAATTCTTGTGCAGAGCAATCCTTGTGCTTTGTGGCAATAAAGTATCCTGTTACCAAGCTGGTGCAAAACTTTCAACTTCTTATTTTACCAGACATGGTTAATTACTTTCAATTCCTGTATGCATTTGTCCTTGTTCTTTAATAGCTTATTGCAGATAGAGTTATTGCTGCTACTTTCCATGTAGCAGTTTAGTTTTGTTGATACTTTCTATTTATGAGCAGATATTAAAGTTCTGAAAGTTATAATTCCACAATCTAAAGTAGGCTATACATTGCATATAGATACGTGTGTGTTTATGTATGTGGATAGATAGATAGATAGACAGAGAGATAGATAGGCAGACAGGTAGACAGACAGACAGACGGACAGACAGATAGATGTGATTCACCAGGGCATTGTTGGGCCTGGATAATTTTGGTTATGAGGAGAGATTGGACAGGCAGCTGGGTGTTTTCCTTCTGGCAGTGGAGATTAAGATAGGACATGATTGAGGTACCTAAAATGATGTGACGCATAGATAAGGTAGGCAGGAAGATTTCCCTTGATGGAGCGATCAACCATGAAATGACTAGATTTAAGATAAGGGGTACAAGTTTTAGAGGAGATGTGAGGATAAGCATTTTCACTTGAGTGTGGTGGAAATCTCGACCTCAATGTGTATATGCTGGTAGAGGCAGTAATTCTCATAATACTGAAGAAGTATTTAGAAGCCCACTTGTAGTGTGAAGGCACAATGTTCACATTAGTTACAACAACTAAGGGTGTGAAGCCCATTGTGCCAATATACAAGTCTTCAGCAAAAATCCCCAGGTTTCAACTGATGAAGGGCAAGTACCATTCATGTTGCAGAAACAAAAGGGAATGAGCGTCACCAAGAAAATTGAGAGAAATCATCTCCACTTGACAATCAAAGGCATTGAGCGCCATTATTAAGGATGTAGTACACCAAAAGTATTGCAATGGGACTTTTTTTCCTGTTTTAAAGCCAAATGTAAAGCATCTGTTCCCAATGCAATGTGACTTGACAAACTACCCTGCGTTAAGCAAAACATAATTTATTTTGTCAGAAGTCACACCACACTGGATTATAACCCAACAAGTTTATTTGATATCACAGGCTTTTGGAGCACTGCTTCTTCGCGATGTGTCATGTGACCTCTGGCTTCATCCCGCACTCAAACCACACGACAAACTTTAGTTAAAACACAACCAAAGAAACAGGAATTTAGAATAAATTAGCTCTGTTGGAAATTTAACACAATAATAGACACAGTAACTATTACGAATTAATTGTTCCAGTATAATAATGTCCTATAAACACACCAATTGGCAAGAAAAAAGGAAAATTCAGACATAGATTTGCATATGCAGTTCTCCAATCCATGAGGAATAAAAAACCAACAGAAAATTCAGAGAAAATAACAGCCAGGAGACATTCGCTGAAGCTTCCAGTTGTTTGAGACCCCTGTCGCTTCTGATGCTGAAGTTGTCGACTTGCTCGCTGAGCTGGCTTGTTTTTGTTTAAACGTTTCATCACCATGCTAGGTGACATCATCAGTGGAGCCTTCGATGAAGTGATGTTATTCTACTCCACTTGGAATGTATACTGTCCGGCCTGTTGTGGTGAGTACTGTCATTTCTGGTTTTGATCTGTATGGGACTATATATGGGGTCCAATTCTATATGTCTGCTGATTGAAGTATTGGTGGAGAATTCTAGGAATTCCTGTGCATGTCTATGTTTGGCTTGGGCTACTATGGTTACTTTGACCCAGTTAAACTGACAGACTTCATTGTCTGAATGCACAAATATTAGGGAGAGTCCATCGTGCTGTTTTGTTGATAGTTGATGTTTATGTATTCTGTTGGCTAGTTTCCTTCCTGTCTGTCCAAAATAATTTTTGTGGCGGTCGTTGCATGGTATTTCATAAACATGCCTGTTCTGCATATTGTGGGCTCTTTATTCCTTGTAAGTGTTTCTCAGAGAGTGGCTGTGGGCTTGTGGGATACCAAGAATCCTACGTGGTCTTAGGAGTCTTGTCAATTCCAATATGTTCTTGACATAGGCCAAGTGTGTTAGGTTCTACTGTGTCCTACTGTTGTTGTCTGTTTTGTAGGCATCTGTGGACGAAGTTGAGGGGACATCTGTGAAAGCAAGGATCTTGTATAAGTGTTCTTCCTCTTCCAGGCATATTTCTGGATTGTTACAGTGTGTCTTGGCCCATTCAAACAGTGTCCTAAAGCGACTTTGCTTGTGGACATTGGGTAGTTGCTGTGCACATTGAGGATTTGAATCTGTATGGGCTTTTTTCTGTATACTGAGGTTTGGAACTCCCTGTTTGTCAACTGTTCTACTTTAACATCCAGAAAAGGAAGCTGATTGTTGTTTTCTTCTTCTCTTGTGTGAATTTTATCCCTGTGAATACGGTGTTGATGAGGTGGTGGGTCTCTTCTAATTTGTTGCATTTCATGATAACAAATGTGTTATCTATGTGCCCGTAACCACAGTGACAAAGTAACTGTAGTAGACCATGCCAAACATAGACACACACAGGAATTTCTAGAGGCATGGTTCTCCACCCATACTTCTGCAGAACAGTGGTTCAGTGGTTAGCACTACAGCCTCACAGCGCCAGGGGCCAGGGTTTGATTCCACTCTCGGGCAACTGTCTGTGTCGATATTGCACATTCTCCCTGCATGTGTGTGGATTTCCTTCGGGTGCTCCAGTTTCCTCCCACAGTCCAAAGGCATGTAGGCTTGGTGGACTGGCCATGCTAAATTGCTCATAGAGTTCAGGGATGTTTCGTTTAGGTGGGCTAAGAGGGGGATGGGTCAGAGTGGGATATGGGTCGGTGTAGACTTGTTGGGCCGATGTACCTGTTTCCACACTGAGGGACTCTATGATCTTCTATGAGTAGCAAACATACATACAACAATACAGCGCAGAACAGGCCCTTCGGCCCTCAATGTTGCGTCGACATCCTTCCTCCCATATAGAGGTTCAAACAGATCAAAAACGAAATGACAGTATTCAAAACAACAGACCGTGCAGTATTAATTCCAAGCAGAGTAGAATAACATTCTTCATCGGAGGGTCCATTGATGATGTCTCCTAGCATAATGATGAGACGTCTGAAAACAAAGAAGCGAGCAAGTCACAACCTCATCCACAAGCTGAGCTATTAATCTTTACCAAAATTTCAAACAGCTATAGGTATAACACGCTAAAAATTACCAGATAATAGGAAACCTTTGCCAACCGGCTGAGCTCCAGTCGCAAACAACTTCACTTCCTCAACGAATGCCTCAGGAACGAGGTACTGCACCGCAGCGTGAAATACGAACTTCCACTCAATGACCCATGGACAAATAAAATAGCTCAACAGAACCAACACAGAATGCTATGAGCAGTGATTAATGATGCTCGTAACCGATGTCACAGGTACGAATCAGAAATTGCACACCAAAAATAACTATCTAAACGCTACAGACCAGCAATGGACTACAACGCTAGAAGAAGCTATCATCATCAATCAACACAAAACCAAAACAAATGAAGGTACTACAGGAGAAACTCACCAAACTGATGCACCACAAAAACAGGACAACAACAATCTGGACACATGGATAAGAAACCTATCCAGTAGATGGTTCACAGAAACTTAGAAAGATGTCCTGTTATGCAAACTGAACTATAACCACAAGGATGCAAACAGAACAGACTTCATGGCCGCTCTGGAGAATACATTGAAAGACAACAAACACACAGACGAAACACAACAAGCCATCCAACAAACTATAATCCCCATGCTACACAGAAGGAACAAAGGGGACAACTTGAACACAGTATAAGGAAAAGCGCTAGACAAACTCAGGAAAGACAAGAACATCAAAACTCTACCAGCAGAACAAAGGGCACATGATCGTCATTATGAACAAATTGGACTAGTTCAGAAAGGACAGACATTGCTTGCAGATACAAACACATACCGACAGGTGGTGACAGACACAACACCACAGCTAGGTAATAGAATCACCCAGACACTAAAGCGACGAATGAATGCAGGGCAGATAACCAAGACGGACTATGAAACCAGAGGCACAAACACCCCCCTGCTTCAATGGACTGCCTAAAATATATGATCCAAACATCCCTCTCAGGCCTTTCTGAAGAAGTGTCTCAGCCCAAAACGTCAGCCTTCCGGCTCCTCTGATGTTGCTTCGCCCGCTGCGTTCATCCAGCTCGACACCTTGTTATCCCTCTCAGGCCCATTACTCCCTTACAAGACACACCTTCACTCAAACTGACCAAGGACTTACAACAGAGATTGAAGCACCTAGTAAACAGATCACCTCACTCTATCCCCTTAACCCGAGATTTCTTCGATACCCTCAAAAACATAATCTAAAAATCAGCGATGACAAGATTATGGTCTCTTATGTTGTCACAGCTTTATTCTCATCCCATGACATCCCAGGAATTCCTTCAATCATCAGACAGAAGTTGACGCCATGTATAGACCCATACAGATCAAAACCAGAAACGACAGTACTCACTGCGGACCAGGCAGTACAAATTCTAAGCGGAGTAGAATAACATCTCTTTGTCAGAGGCTCCGATGATGATGTCACCTAGCATGATGATGAAAAGTCAGAATAAAAACAAGCCAGCTCAGCAAGCAATTCACAACCTCGTTCACAACCAGAGTTACAGATCTTTGCCAAACGCTTAAGCTTCTGATGCTACTCAGAAATCCTGACCTGTGAGAGTTGGCCACACCCGTGCATTGAAAACAAAAGCCTCAAGGTCTGTGTTCAGAAGCACAATCGATCTTTATTTGCTCTCTTCACCGCGCGTGCAGGAGATTCCAGTGACCACTCCAAATCTGTCCTTCATTGTGGGGGACAGTCACGCTCCTCTATGAAGCTCAGGTCAGACGAGAAGTCAATGATGCTGTGGTTTCCCAAGTGCAATGCAGCATTTTTATACATTTTGCATTGCAATAATTACATGCAACATTGTCATCGTTCCTTCCCCCTGCATCTGTACATCAAATTCTGTGATATATCTAATGATGGATGCCCTCCAGACAGCCCTAGGTTACCCATGATCTCATAATGTTTACCAGTCATAGTGTCATCATGCCTTGGGATCTTACAATGTAACCATCAACTCATATCCCAAAGTTAACAGTTATATACTTTTCTGTAACCAGTCTTACACTTCTCACTGTACTAATCATGGGAGACACAAAACGAGATTACTTCTTACTAATTTCTTATAAGATTCATAATTTGTTTCTAATATAAAGTTAGTTATGTGTAGTTTTATGATGTCCAACCTTTTGGACTACAACCTGGTGCCATGTGACTTCTGACTTTGTAAAGTTTTATGTTCACACTTACAGTTGCATTTTTTGCCTAATGAGTGTGAGCAGTTTCTGTCCCACCTGACCTTGGAGGCTAGGTTAGACACTGCCCCTCTATCTTGCAGCTGCAAAATAACTCAATGTAAAATTTAATGACCTTACTCTGACTAACTCTTTTACCTAACAGGACAACATCTTTTTCATTAATAAGACTAAAAACTCAATCACTTTCACAGCTCAATGAACTGGGCTTATCTCCTAAGTTTTTACAAGGCATTATTCCACTTTTATCATTTTCCTGTTATTGTGGAATACTAATTTCCTTTTTAATACTTGCTACAAACATCAGGCTGTCTGCTGTTCTCCATCTCTTACAATACTGTCTCCTACAGATATCTTCAGCTGTTTTTTTTTAACAGAACTCCGTGGGAATTAATTTTTAAGATTCTTTGTTCAAAGTGGGCCCTGTTACCCTGTGATAATACCTTCTCAAACCTACTATCGTGCTAGCTTATAGCCTCACTTTAATGCTCTATCAAGCAAGCTAATTCTGCTACTACAGCCAAAGTTAAGCCAACGAGCAACCATATTGTTCCACTTCTGACCAGGGACTGTGCCAACAGCCACCCAAGCTGTTTACTCAAGTGGGGTTCAGTAGTTAGCTTGTTACCTCTACCTTACAATAACAAAGGAGAAATAACGTCTTAAAGTCACAGCATCATTACAATAGCTGTAATAAATCAAATGAAATCCATTCATACTGCACAAGCTGTTCACTCAAGTAGCTCTCAGTATTCAGCAATATCACTGCCTTGCAAACTCTCATCAAAACAAAAGAACAAAATACCTGTTGAAGTGACAGCACTATCACAGTACCTTGGTGCAGTGAAAAGTTTGGTACAGGCAGTTCGTACCATGTGAAGTGCACAGGGTCCCAGAACAGAGTGAAGAATACAATGTCCGGCAGCAGGGAAGGTGCACAGAGAACAAGATCAACATGACAGTAAAATTTGAGAGGTCCATTTGGAAGTCCTGTGGAGTCAGGCTACAACACAATTGGGCTTTAGTTTAGTTTGAAGCTGGATGTGTCAGCTATTATTCCTGTCTCTGTTAAAGCTAAAAGTTGGAGTTTTCTCTGCTGCAAAAATTGAGCATGAGACAATCTATTTTGAAGAATTTATCTTAGCCAAGGATATTTTTGTGGAATGCTAATATATTGAAATTTGTATGTTTAGTAGTTAAATAATGTATTAATCTGTTCAGCTTTCCAATAGAGTTAAGTTAAATCAATTGTTTATTGTCAATTGTCAATTGTTTACCTTTTAAGTGCACAGTAAGAATAAAGTATGTTTTGTTTAAAATTAAGTAGTGTAACCAATCGAATTACAACGGGAACACACTTTACACTTGCCTTTAAATAAGAATAAAGATAGTGTCTATGCTATTTCTTTGTTATATTTGAAGGGGGCTTGGTCTCGTCCAAAAAAGTTGGACTCTTGTCAGACCTGTGCTCTGCATGCACCAATCAACCCGAACGTCCGATTGTGATCCTTCCACTTCCCTGGTGACATGTCATTCCTTGGTTTCCTCCACTGTCAGAGTGAGGCCTAGCATAAACTGGAGGAATAACACCTCATATTCTGCCTTGGAAGCTTATACCCCAATGGCTTGAATATTGACTTTGTCAGCTTCAAAATCTCTTCCATTAATCCGCTCCACCCTTCCGACTAGTCAACCACAATAACACCCCCTACCTGCACCCACCCATCTCCATCCCAACAACCCAGCCCCCAGCTCCACCCCATCCCTCTATTTATTTCCGGACTCCCGTCCCCCTCCATCTCCCCAGTCATGAAAGGTTTACACCTGAAATATTGACTTCCCTATTCTTCAGATGCTGTCTGACCTGGTGTGCTTTTCCAGCTTCACATTTATGGTCTCTTTCTCGCAGTCTGTCTCGTCATCGCTTGAGATCAGACCTACCTCGGTGGTGTGATCAGAGCTGAATTTGGTCACACAGTCATGAATGTATAAGAACTATAGTAGTGGGCTGAGTACACAGCTTTGTGGTGTACTGGTGTCGAGGATTATTACAGTCCACAGGTCAAGAAATCAAGGATTCAGTTGCAGAAGGGGGAGCAGAGTACTAGATATCGAAGTTTGGAGATGAGGTTGGTTACATTATGGTGTTGAAGGTGGATCTAATGTAAACAAATAGGAGCATGATGTAAGTGTATTCCTATTGTATCCCAAAGACATTGGTGTCTTTTGTTTAAGTTACAGACCAACTGTCTAGAATTCATTATTTTATGAGCGAGTACTGATTATTCAAAAAGTTTCGCTAGTAATCCAATGGAGTATATTGTCAGGGTCTTTGAATTTTAATTTTTACCGTGTTGCGACTAAAGAGGTGGAAAATCTGATATGGTTTAGCTGCTCCCTTGGATCAGGAAAAGTTCCATCAAACTGTAAAGTAGCATATGTCCTTATTTCAGAAGAGAGGGAGGTACATAATAGGAAATTATAGTCAATTGAGCTTGGCTTCTATTGCAGGAAAGGTGTTTGAATCGGTCATTAAAAAGTTATGACAGCATGTCTGGTAGCAATCATGATATCCCTGAAGTGTGACCATGGTGCAGTGAAGAAAAGAATCATGTTCAACCAGTTAATTAGATTTTAATGAGGAATTTGCATTTGTTATGGAAACGTAGAAGAGTTGAAGCATATAATTTTGTTTGTTCTCGTCTGTTTGATCTATCGGTTCGCATTACTACTTTTAAACTGCACAAAACTGTATTACAAAAATAATTACAATTCCGCATTTTTTTTTGCTGGAGTATTTTCATGACCTCATACAGAAATTTGAAATACAATTCAAAGAATTTAGAAGTATAACAATATAGAATGATTGCTGAAATGTGTTTGTTTATCACAAGGGCAGAAGTTATACGTATCCATAAGGGGATTATTTGGCACGTGATGTTACTTCAACTGAAATGTAGCAAAATGTTTACACTTTCTGAATGGATAATCCGACATTTATGAACATGTGATAACAAGGTGTGGAGCTGGATGAACACAGCAGGCCAAGCAGCATCAGAGGAGCAGGAAGGCTGATGTTTCGGGCTAGATTCTTCTTCAGAAGAAGGGCCTAGGCCCAAAACGGCAGCCTTCCTGCTCCTTTGATGCTGCTTGGCCTGCTGTGTTCATCCAGCTCCACACCTTATTATCTCAGATTCTCCAGCATCTGCAGTTCCTACTATCTCTATTCATGAACTTGTGTTCAATTCCATTCCTAGGACAATTACAGAAATTAATAGTGACAAGTCCCACAAATCTTAGTTTTTGAAAGTGTTAATCAGCATGTGTGAGTCACTGCTGATTAGTTAAGGTAAGGGATATTCTCATGAACTAAATTGAACATTTTGAGGAAGTGTTGTTTTAATTGTTAGATATGAGGAAAACTTTTTGCATCATGTAGATTAGTTAAGGTAGAAACAATTGATATAATCCAAGAAACTTCGATGATTTTGATGCAACAATAATTATTTTTGAGAAAGCACTTGAATTTTCAATTGAATGATCTGCAGGCAGTTGTGATATACAGTGATGAAATAAATATTGTCAAAATATGCATTGTACCAGAACAGGCATCAAGAGCAACTAGCACTCACTTCACTATCACTTACCCCGATGTCATTGAATTGTCATTCTACATGGTCTTTTCAATTTCACCCTCAGGTGACTGTCTCTGTACATTTTGCACATTCTCCCTGCGTCTGCATTGGTTTCCTCCCATTGGCATGAAGCAGGATGGGAGGTGACTTGATAGAGGTGTACAAGATGATGAGAGGCATAGATAGAGTGGATAGCCACAGACTTCTTCCCAGGGCAGAAATTGACTATCATGAGGAGGCATAATTTTAAGGTGATTGGAGGAAGGTATCGGGAGATATCAGAGGTAGGGTCTTTACACAGTGGTGGGCCTGTGGAATGCACTGCCAGCTGTGGTCGTCGAGTCAGATACATGAGGGACATTTAAGTGGCTCTTGGATAGGCACACAGATGATAGTAAAATGCAGGGTATGCAGGTTAGTTTTGATCTCAGGGTAGGATAATTGGCCGGCACAACATCGTGGGCCAAAGGGCCTGTACTATGCTGTACTGTTCTATGTTCTATGTTCTATGTTCTATACACTTAAAGATTTGTTTCCAACCATTAAGAAGTTGTGCGGGAAACATACGGACCTGGAGGATGGTTGCTATCTTGACTTCACTTTCAGAAAGGGTGGTAAAGGAAGAAACCATCATGAATCTAAAAGGGAGTTGGAGGCCATGTTTCTAAGTATGATTCCGGTTTAGTGATCTAACAGAGGTAATTAAAAGCAGTCTGTTTCCGAATTCTTTGCTGCACACACAGAAACATTGAGTCGAATTGTCGCTGTCGCTCTAATAAATGGTTCATGATTTCAAGTTGTAATTTTTTTAAAAAGTTGGATAACTCCCACGTTATATTTAAGTGTTGGTTTGGAAATTGGGCATGATATTGAGTCGCTCAAGTTTCGATACTTCAGAAGAAGCTTACAACTGAGAAATGACACATAATGTACTTTGCGTCAGGGAATGCAATGACTGTCATCAGGCATGCCTTTACCACACTAAGTGAGCTTTCTAACCCAACAGAATATATCTCCAAGGCTGGATCTGTGTCATTCACTGGTAGGACAGTCAAAGAAGAGGGGAGATTGATCCTGAATTGTCCTGTACCATCTAAATGGAGTCAAGTTAGGTAAAGGGGAAGAACAACGAGATCTAGGTGTTCTTGTACATCAGTCAATGAAAGCAAGCATGCAGGTACAGCAGGCAGTGAAGAAAGCTAGTCTTCATAACAAGAGGAATTGTATATAGGAGCAAAGAGGTCCTTCTGCAGCTGTGCAGGGCCCTGGTGAGACCGCACCTGGAGTATTGTGTGCAGCTTTGGTCTCCAAATTTGAGGAAGGACATTCTTGCTATTGAGGGAGTGCAGTGTAGGTTCATGAAGTCAATTCCCGGAATGGCGGGACTATCATATGTTGAAAGATTGGAGCGACTGGGCTTGTATACACTTGAGTTTAGAAGGATGAGAGGGGATCTGATTGAGACATATAAGATTATTAAGGGATTGGACACTCTGGAGGCAGGAAGCATGTTTCCGCTGATGGGTGAGTCCAGAACCAGAGGACACAGTTTAAAAATAAAGGGTAGGCCATTTAGAACAGAGTTGAGGAAAAACTTCTTCACCCAGAGAGTGGTGGACATATGGAATGCTCTGCCCCAGAAGATGGTGAAGGCCAACTCTCTGGATGCTTTCAAGAAAGAGATGGATAGAGCTCTTGAAGATAGTGGAATCAAGGATTATGGGGATAAGGCAGGAACAGGATACTGATTGTGGATGATCAGCCATGATTATAATGAATGGTGATGCTGGCTCGAAGGGCCAAATGGCCTACTCCAGTACCTATTGTCTATTGCCCATATTGTCTATTGTACCAATCTAATATCACAGTCATAACTGTCTCTGTTAGCAAGTGTGGGATGGATTCTTCTTTTTGTTGCTATTAATCCTTAGGATGAGGACATCGCTGGCTAGGCCCAGCATTTATTGCCCACACTTAATTGCCCATGAAGTCAACCACATTGCTGGGGGTCTGCAGTCACAAGTAGGCCAGACCAAGGAAGGAGGCAGTTTCCTCTCCTAAAGTGTGTTAATGAACCAAATGGATTTTTCAATCAATTGAGAGTGGATTTATCATCGTCATTAGATTTTTACTGAGTTCATATATCACTATCTACCATGACGGGATTTGAATGCAGGTCACCAGGACATTACTAGGTCTCATGATTAATAATCTAGTGATAATTACAGCTGAGAACAATCCTCACTATGCTCCTTTTTTAACATTAGGTTAATGTTATGGACCAGACATAAATCCTTTTCAAATATAACAAGGAGTGTTTTTTAAAAAATCATTTGTGAGACTTGGGTATCTGTAGCCAGCCAGCATTTATTGCTCGTCCCTCGTTGCACTTGAGAAGTTGGTAGTAAACTTCCTTCTTGAATCGCTGCAGTCCACTAGCTGTGGATTGACCCACAATGCCATGAGGGAAGGAAATCCAGCATTTTGACCCAGCAACAGTAAAGGAACAGTGATATATTTCCAAGTCAGGATGGAAGGGAACTTGAAGTTGGTGGTCTTCCCATATATCTGCTGCCCTTATCTTCTACGTGGAAGTGGTAGTGGGTTTAGAAGGTGCTGTCTGGGGATCTTTGGTGAATTTATCCAGTGTGTCTTGTGTATAGTACACACTGCTACAACTGTGTTGGTGGTGGAGGGAGTGGATGCTTGTGGGTGTAGTGTCACAAAGCAGACTGCTTTGTCCTGGATGGTGTCAAGCTTCTTTGAGTGTTGTTGGGGCTGCACCCATCCAGGCAAGTGGGAGTATTCCATCACACTCCTGACTTGTGCCTTGTAGATGATGGACAGACTTTGGGGCGTCAGGGGTTGAGTTACTCGTCGCAGTATTCCTAGCTTCTGACCTGTTCTTGCACTCACTGTGTTTATGTCGTGAGTCCAGTTGAGTTTCCAGTCAATGGTAACCCCCAGGATGTTCTTCGTGGAGGATTTAGTAATGGTAACACTGTTGAATGCCAAGGAGTGGTGGTTAGATTGTCTCTTGTTTGTGATGTTCATTACCTGGCATTTGTGTGGTGCAGATGTTACTTGCCATTTGTCAGCCCAAGCCTGGATATTGTCCAGATCCTGATGCATTTGAACATGGACTGCTTCAGTATCTGAGGAGTCACAAATGACAATGAACATTGCACAATCATCACTGAACATCCCCACTTCTGACCTTATGATGGAGGGAAAGTCATTGAAGAAGCAGCTGAAGATGATTATGCCGAGGACACTACCCTATCGCTGGAATGTTGTCAGGACCCGTAGCCTTTGCAGTATCCAATATCTACAACGGTTTCTTGATGCCACATGGAGTGAATCAAATTGGCTGAAGACTGGCATTTCTAATGCTGGGGACCAATGGAGGAGGCTGAGATGGATCATGCAATTGACACTTCTGGCTGAAGATTGCTGCAAAAGCTTCAGTCTTAACATTTGTACTGGTGTACTGGGGTCTTCCATCATTGAGGACGGGGATATTGGTGGATCTTCCTCCTACAATTAACTTTTTTTAATTGTCCACCACCATTCACAACTGGATGTGGCGGGACTGCAGAGCTTATATCTGATCCATTAGTGTGGGATTGCTTAGCTCTAGACATAGACATAAGACATAAGAAATAGGAGTGGAAGTAAGGCCATTCGGCCCATTGAGTCCACTCCACCATTTAATCATGGCTGATGGGCATTTCCCTGCATCTCCCTGTAGCCCTTAATTCCTTGTGAGATCAAGAATTTATCAATCTCTGCCTTGAGGACATTAAACGTCCCGGCCTCCACTGCACTCCGTGGCAATGAATTCCACAGGCCCAACACTCTCTGGCTGAAGAAATGTCTCCTCATTTCCGTTTTGAATTTCCCTCTCTAATTCTGAGGCTGTGCCCACGGGTCCTAGTCTCCCCGCCTAACAGAAACAACTTCCCATCATCCACCCTTTCTAAGCCATACATTATCTTGTAATTTTCTATTAGATCTCCCCTCAACCTTCTAAATTCTAATGAATAAAATCCCAGGACCCTCAGCCGTTCATCGTATGTTAAACCTAGCATTCCAGGGATCATCCGTGTGAATCTCTGCTGGACATGCTCCAGCGCCAGTATGTCCTTCCTGAGGCGTGGGGCTCAAAATTGATCACAGTATTCTAAATGGGGCCTAACTAGAGCTTTATAAAGCCTCAGAAGCACATCGCTGCTTTTATATTCCAACCCTCTTGAGATAAACGACAACATTACCTTCGCCTTCTTAATCACAGACTCTACCTGCAAGTTAACCTTTAGAGAATCCTGGACCAACACTCCCAGATCCCTTTTCACTTCTGCTTTATGTATTTTCTCACCATTTAGAAAATAGTCCATGCCTGTATGCTTTTTTCCAAAGTGCAAAACCTCGCATTTGCTCACATTGAATTTCATCAGCCATTTCCTGGACCACTCTCCTAAACTGTCTAAATCTTTCTGCAGCCTCCCACCTCCTCAGTACTACCTGCCTGTCCACCTATCTTCGTATCATCAGCAAACTTCACCAGAATGCCCCCAGTCCCTTCATCCAGATCATTAATATATAAAGTGAGCAGCTGTGGCCCCAACAATGAACCCTGCGGGACACCACTTGTCACTGGTTGCCATTCCGAAAAAGAGCCTGTTATCCCAACTCTCTGCCTTCTGTCAGACAGCCAATCCTCAATCCAAGCCAGTAGCTCACCTTGAACACCTTGGGCCCTCACCTTGCTCAGCAGCCTCCCATGAGGCACCTTATCAAAGGCCTTTTGGAAGTCTGGAGAGATAACATCCACTGGGTTTCCCTGATCTAACCTACTTGTTACTTCTTCAAAGAATGCTAACAGGTTTGTCAGGCATGACCTCCCCTTATTAAATCCATGATGACTTGTTCTACCCCAACCTTGCACTTACAAGAATTTAGAAATCTCATCCTTAACAACGGATTCTAGAATTTTACCAACAATTGAGGTTAGGCTGATTGCCCTATAATTTCCTATCTTTTGTCTTGATCCTTTCTTAAATAAGGGGCTTACAACAGTGATTTTCCAATCATCTGGGACTTTCCCAGACTCCAGTAACTTTTGAAAAGTCACGACCAAAGCCTCCACTATTTCCTCAGCCACCTCCCTCAGAACTCGAGGATGTAGCCCACTGGGGAGATTTATCCATTTTTAGACCTTTTAGCTTTTCTAGCACTTTCTCTTTTGTAATGCCTGTCTAATGCCCTGCCTCTCCTTAATTGTTGGGATACTACTCATGTATTCCACTGTGAAGACTGATGCAAAGTACTTATTAAGTCAGAGCTAGCCAAGACCTTAACTTTTATCTGTCAATCACTTTCTGCTTACGTGTTGAGTGTACAAATATTCCTGTTTATTGTCTTCACCAGATTGTCACCTCATCTTCAGGTATGTCCGGTGCTGCTCCTGGCATACCCTCTTCCACTCTTCATTGAACCAAGGTTGATCTCCCAGCATGGAGGTAATAGTTGAATGGGGGATATGCTGAGCCACGAGGTTACAGGTTGTGAGAGAGATAATGGGAACTGCAGATGCTGGAGATTCCAAGATAATAAAATGTGAGGCTGGATGAACACAGCAGGCCAAGCAGCATCTCAGGAGCACAAAAGCTGACGTTTCGGGCCTAGACCCTTCATCAGAGAGGGGGATGGGGGGAGGGAACTGGAATAAATAGGGAGAGAGGGGGAGGCGGACCGAAGATGGAGAGTAAAGAAGATAGGTGGAGAGAGTATAGGTGGGGAGGTAGGGAGGGGATAGGTCAGTCCAGGGAAGACGGACAGGTCAAGGAGGTGGGATGAGGTTAGTAGGTAGCTGGGGGTGCGGCTTGGGGTGGGAGGAAGGGATGGGTGAGAGGAAGAACCGGTTAGGGAGGCAGAGACAGGTTGGACTGGTTTTGGGATGCAGTGGGTGGGGGGGAAGAGCTGGGCTGGTTGTGTGGTGCAGTGGGGGGAGGGGATGAACTGGGCTGGTTTAGGGATGCAGTAGGGGAAGGGGGTTGTGCTGGAATACAATTATGCTGCTGATCATGGTCCACAACAATTTTGAGCTGCTAGACCTGTGAAATGCCTGTCCCATTTAGCACAACTGAGGTCATTCATAGAATCCCTACAGTGTGAAAACAGGTCCTCCGGCCCAACAAGTCCACACTGAACCTCAAAGCACCCCATCCAGACCCATTACTCTTTTCCCTGTAACCCATCTCCACATCCGTGAAATCTAGCAACCTCGCATGGTCAATCCACTTTGCCTGCATATGTTTGGACTATGTGAGGCAACCAATGTACCCAGAAGAAACCCACGTAGTCACAGGGAAAAAGTGCAAACTGCATACATTCCACACACCCGAGTTTGGAATTGAACCCGGGTCTCTGGTACTGTGAGGCAGCAGTGCTAACCACTGTGCCATCATGCTGTCATTCTCAATTGCCCATTCTCAATATGAAGACGGGCTTTCCCTCTGCAGGGATTATGCAGTCGCCACTGTTGCTGATGCTGTGATGGACTGCAACTGGCAGTTTGGAAAGGATGAAGTCAAGTATGTTTTTTTTTTCTCCCCTCTTGTTGGTTCCCTCATGGCCTGCTGCAGACCTTTTAGGATCCAGCCAGCTCGATTAGTAGTGCTGCTGCTGAGCCACTCTGGTGGTGGACATTGAAATCCCCCACCCAAAGTACATTTTGTGCCCTTGCCATCCGCAGTATTTCCTCCACATGTTGTTCAACATGGAGGAGTACATCAGCTGAGGGAGGATGGAATGTGTTAATCAGCATGAGGTTTCCTTGCTCATGTTTAACCTGAAGCCATGAAACTTCATGGCATCCAGAGTCAATGTTGAGGACTCCCAGAGCAACTCCCTCCCAACTGTATGCCAATTGTGCCACCACCTCTGATGACTCTGTCCTGCTGGCGAGACAGGTGCCTGGGACATTGTATGTGAGATATGAGTCTTTGAGTATGATTATGTTAGGCACTTGTTTTACTAATCTTTGAAACAGCTTTCCAGTTTTGGCTCTAGCCCCCAGATGCTACTGTGGAGGACTTTTGAGGGTCGACTGGGTTGTTTCTGTGGTTGTCTTTACTGGTGCCCAGGTCAATGCCAGTTGATCCATTCAGTTTAATTTCTTTGAGACTTTATAGCAATTGCTATGACTAGGCTAGTCAAGACCTTAACTTTTATCTTAACTGAAGGCAAGTCTAAGGTTCTGTATTCTATATGTAATTCCACAATACTAGGCTTTAAGCCAACACACGCTTTATTATTACACCCAGTTAAATACAAACAAAAGAAAAAAAAATTGGTTTAACTTAAATCTGCTGGAAAACTTAACAGAATAATACAGTATTTAACTGATAACCAAAAACAGTTCCAAGACAATAAAATCCCACAAATACACACTTGGCAAAGGAAAAATCAACCAAATAGATTGTTTTAGATTTGATGTGTCTCCAGTCCAGTGGAAACGAACAGCAAGATTTAAAAAAAAGGCACAAAGAGAGAACTCCAGGTTTTTACTTTACTGAGAGAAATGTTTAGCAGTTTTCACAACCAACTTCAAAACACCAGAAACTACTGAAAGCTAAGCTAAAACCCTGGTTCTGTGGGAACCTTGCTCCATCCACTCATACTGCTGTTATTGTTCTAAGATTTAAAGAAATCCCAGGGGCTCAGAAGTTGTTTACTTTATTGGCTTTGAAAAGACATCTTCAAACCTCTGGCTTAAAACACCTCTTGAAAAGATCAAAATTCACCTCTAAAAGCCATAGTATCATTATAGCCACGATACCTCCCCACACCTTAATTAAAAGAACCACCAATACAAAGTTAACTTCATTAAAAAAACACCTTCAGTATTATGCTATTCGTACACTACAATACATATTTATTACATTCATTCCAAGCAAATGAACATTTCATGGCAGAGTCTATTTTATCTGTTCATTTGCCATCAAACACCTTCAGTTTGAAAGAGAGAAGGCAAAATTGGATGTAATGGTGTTACAGTTAAATAAAGGTAATTACAGGGGCATGAGAGAGGAATTGACGAAAATCGACTCTAAACAAATCCTAGTGGGGAAGACAGTAGAGCAACAATGGCAGGAGTTTCTGGATGTAATTGAGGACACAGTATAGAGGTTCATCCCAAAGAAAAGAAAGATTATCCGGGGTGGGATTAGACAGCCATGGCAGACAAAGGAAGTCAGGAAATGTATCAAAGAAAAAGAGACAGCCTATAAAGTGGCCAAGAGCACTGGGAAATCAGAAGATTGGGAAGGCTACAAGAACAAACAGGGGATAACAAAGAGATCAATAAGGAAGGAGAAGGTCAAATATGAAGGTAGGCGAGCTAGTAATATTAGAAATGATAGTAAAAGCTTCATTTAATACATAAGAAGCAAACGAGAGGCAAAAGTAGAACTGGGCCGCTCCAAATTAATGCTGGAAGGCTAGTGATGGGAGATAATGAAATAGCTGAAGAACTTTAGAAGTATTTTGCATTAGTCTTCACAGTGGAAGACATGAGTAGTATGCCAACAATTAGGGAGAGCCAGGGGGCAGAGTTGAGTATGGTAGGCATTACAAAAAAGAAAGTGCTAGAAAAGCTAAAGGGTCTAAAAATTGATAAATCTCCTGGCCCTGATGGGCTACATCCTAGAGTTCTAAGGGAGGTGGCTGAGGAAATAACAGCTGCTTTGGTCATGATTTTTCAAAAACTACTGGAGTCTTGGAAAGTCCCAGATGATTGAAAAATCACTGTTGTAAGCCCCTTGTTTAAGAAAGGATCAAGACAAAAGATAGGAAGTTATAGGGTGATTAGCCTAACCTCAGTTGTTGGTAAAATTCTAGAATCCATTGTTAAGGATGAGATTTCTAAATTCTTGTAAGTGAAGGTTGGGTTAGAACAAGTCAGCATGGATTTGGTAAGGGGAGGTTGTGCCTGACAAACCTGTTAGAATTCTTTGAAGAGGTAACAAATATGTTAGACCAGGGAAACCCAGTAGATGTTATATATCTAGGCTTCCAACAGACCTTGATACAGTGCCTCAAGGGAGGCTGCTGAGCAAGGTGAGGGCCCAAGGTGTTCGAGGTGAGCTACTGGCTTGGATTGAGGATTGGCTGTCTGACAGAAGGCAGAGAGTTGGGATAAAAGGCTCTTTTTCAGAATGGCAACCGGTGACGAGTGGTGTCCCACAGGGTTCAGTGTTGGGGCCACAGTTGTTCACCTTATATATTAATGATCTGGATGAAGGGACTGGGGAAATTCTGGTGAAGTTTGCCGATGATACGAAGATAGGTGTCAGGCAAGTAGTACTGAGGAGGTGGGGAAGCTGCAGAAAGATTTAGACAGTTTAGGAGAGTGGTCCAGGAAATGGCTGATGAAATTCAATGTGAGCAAATGTGAGGTTTTGCACTTCGGAAAAAAAAATATAGGCATGGACTCTTTTCTAAATGGTGAGAAAATTCGCGAATCAGAAGTACAAAGGGATCTGGGAGTGCTGGTCCAGGATTCTCTAAAGGTTAACTTGCAGGTAGAGTCCATAATTAAGAAGGCGAATGTAATGTTGTCGTTTATCTCAAGAGGGTTATAAAAGCAGCGATGTGCTCCTGAGGCTTTATAAAGCTCTAGTTAGGCCACATTTGGAATACTGTGTCCAATATTGGGCCCCACACCTCAGGAAGGACATACTAGCCCTGGAGCATGTCCAGCGGAGATTCACATGGATGATCCCTGGAGTGGTAGGTTTAACATATGATGAACGGCTAAGGATCCTGGGATTGTACTCATTAGAGTTTAGAAGGTTGAGGGAAGGTCTGATAGAAACTTACAAGATAATGTATTGTTTAGAAGGGGTGGGCACTAGGAAGTTGTTTCCGTTAGGCGGGGAGACTAGGACCCGTGGCCACAGCCTTAAAATTAGAGGAGGTAAATTTAAAACTGAAATGACACAACATTTCTTCAGCCAGAGTGTGGTGGGCTTGTGGAATTCATTGCCATAGAGTGCAATGGAGGCCGGGACATTGGATGCCTTCAAGGCAGAGATCGACAAATTCTTGATCTCAGAAGGAATCAAGGGCTACGGGAATAGTGCAGGGGAGTGGTGTTGAAATGCCCATCAGCCATGATTTAAATAGCAGAGTGGACTTGATGGGCTGAATGGCCTTACTTCCATTCCTCTGTCTTATGGTCTTATGGTCTTATGGTCTTCACCCTCCTACATCAAAGTCAACACAATGCATCAGCAATTATGTTCGCCCATCCTAACACGTGTATAATTTTCAAATTAAATGGTTGCAAAAATTATCTACATCTTAAGAGTCTGATATTGTTGTTAAGCTGTTATGATCAAAGTGTCTCAGCCACAATATTGGCAATATAAACATTGAAATCTTGCAATGCCAACATCAAATTCATGGTTTCTTTCTAAATTTTGGAATGTTGCTGTTGATGAATGTTCAACTTTCTGGAAGAATACCCAACGGTTTTTTTCTATCTTCTCATTGTCTTCTTGCAAGAGTATAACACTACCACCCATATCACTTGCATTGGTAGCCAGCTTGAATGTCATTGCATAGTTAGGGCTCCTAGCTAACTCAGATTTCAGGCTGACAAATACATCTGACAATCTTCCATCCCCTGAAATTTTCTGCAATATTTCAATGAGTCAGTCAGTGGAACAAAAATGCTGCTAAAATCTAGCATGAATGTTCGATAGAAACTATTCAGTCCCAGGAATCAAAGCACTTCACTCTTCGTCATTGTTATGGGAAATGCTCCAATCGCATCCAATGACAAGATTAGGAATGTGCCTTGAGCTTTTGTGAACTCACTCTCAGTGAGTTTATCATCCAGCATGCCTTCTGAAGTAGAATAAACAACTCTGATAGGTGCTCCAAATAATAGTTTCATGCACGACAAAGAATCATTTCATCATCTATGTTTATCACACAATTGGGTAATCCTGAAATGACTTTATCATTTAGTCTTTAAAATGTAGCTAGAGTATTTCTCATACTATATGTCTTAAATTTAAACTGGTACAGTCTGTTTGGTATCATGGAAGCTGAAATTTCCTTCTCTCTCAGATAAAATTACCTGCTAGTATCTTTTGAGTAAATCCAGCTTTGAGGTACAAGTTGTTTGTCTCACCTCGTTAAAACAGTTTTGTAAATGTGGAATAAAATACATACAAGATTTCAAAAAAAGCTTTGAATTTGGGGTAATCAATGGACAGGCTTTGGATATCATCTGGTTTTGCTACCATAACTATGGGCGAGTTCCATTCACAGCAACTCACTTTGATCGTATCATATTTGAACATGCTTTCAATCTCTTTTTGAGCATTTATTTACTTTACAGGGTTAAGTCTGGAAGGATGTTGCTTAATTGGAACAGCATTTTATTTTCTATGTCATTTACAGTCATGTTAATTCTTCACAGCTTATTTTCATATATCTTCTCATACAATAATTCTTTCAGGTCATTTAGATTTTCTTCTGGAAGGAAACTCAATAATTTACCCCAATTTCTGAGAACATCCTCATTTTCCAACGTAATTTGAGGAATATCCAAATTAACATTCTGATTTCTGAAGAAGGGTCCAGGCCCGAAATATCAGCCTTCCTGCTCCTCTAATGCTGCTTGGCCTGCTGTGTTCATCCAGCTCTGCACCTTGTTATCCCAGATTCTACAGCATCAGCAGTTCCTACTATCTCTGAAACCATTTGGACTTGGTTCTTCACTCTGTGTTGTAACCAGCGTCACATTCTCCTTTTGCTTTGCTTACCTCACAAAATACCTTTTGAGCATATTCACATAACAACAAGCTGTGACTTCCCTCCCAACTGACATTGTTATCAAATAATCTACCTCACTCAATTTCCATCAGAATCTTACTTTTAAAGATTCACCCCACCCCACTCCACTAAAAGTGATACTAACAATTTATCTCCTCCATCAAAACGACACATTTTTTGATTTCTTGTCTGTTTTCTGCTTCAGCTCATGCTATGCTATTTGGCCAATTGCTGTCTGGCCAATTCACCAATTCTATTGAATACTTCCCTAAAATTTGACACAAAATCTAAATGTGTGAGTTCTGAATTCCAACTTAACTTACCTTTCTCAATTAATTTAGTAGTCCTCTCACCACATGCCTGAAAACTAATTCGAATGGACTGAATTTGTTGATTCATTAGGTGCATCCCTAATTGCACAATGTGCAAATATAATTCATTTATGCCAAATCTCTGGGTAGTTATATCTATAGCCCTCAACATGGTCTTTAAATTTTGCTGCCTGCATTCTGATGCTCCTTGTGATTCTTGATGGTACACTGTTGAGTTAAGTTGATTTATTACAAAGCTATCCAGAACATTCTTGAATACTTCAGATGTAAAATTTGAGCCTTGCTCTGATTGTGTTTCTATTGATAGTATCTACCAAAAAAAATAAGCAACTCTTCTACAACCCTTTTCACTGTGATATTGCATAATGGAATGGCCTACGGCCAACTAGTAGACATATTCATTACGGTCAACAAATATTGATTGGCATTTTTTGTCTTCAGGAATTGTCCAATGCAATCAATTAAGATTCTTGTGAAAGATTACACAAAAGCTGGCGTAGGTATTAATTATCACTGCCTGAAGTTTCCCTGCTACCTGTGGTAAGTGAAATGACTGGCAAAACTGATGGACATCTCTATGCAGTCCAGGCCAAGTAAGAATTTCTTCTATTTTAGCTTGCATTTTCCTTCCTTCCAAATGACCTCCTATTGATATTGCATGTGCTACTCACAATGCTTTCTTTCTCCAGTAATAATCACCAGTAATAAAACTTGATGAACTTCTGCCCTTTTTTAATCTGCCTAAATATGTAATGATCTCCATTTTCTCATCAAGACTTCACTTTTAAGATAGTAACATTATAGGATACCCACAGCTTCCTTTTCTGTGTATGTTTTTTTGATACAACTGATCTATATTTTCATTATTTTTATTGCAATTCAATTAACCTCTCTTAATTAAAAAAAATTTTTCCTTCAGCTGTTTTTCTTTCTCTCAACCATAAGATCAAACATAGCGTCTGATTATCGAACTTTAAATTTCTTATCTGTATTCTTCGATTTTTCTCCCCCTAATTCAAACTGTGGCTTTGTGACCTTTGTGACCTTGTTATTATTCCATGACACACTTCCTTCAACATCTCAGTTGCCCAATTTTCCACTCGATTTGCAAATATAGTAGGCATCACTCCCACTCATGATCTAGCAAGATCATTCCCAAGGAGACTGCATCTCCAGAACAAAGAATTTTTCTATTAGTCCTACTACCAATTCACCATTTTTCACCAGACTCACCAACATCACCTGATATCATGCAGCACTATTCTTCTCACCATGACTTTCACAGAGAACATAGAATAGTACAGCACAATACAGGCCCTTCAGCCCACCATGTTGTGCTGACTTATTATCCTACTTTAAGATCAAAGCTAACCTACATACCTTCATTTCACGAATAAAAACAAAGTTGCTGGAAAAGCCCAGCAGGTCTGGCAGCATCTGTGGAGGAAAGAAGAGAGTTAACATTTCGGGTTCTGAGGAAGGGTCACCAGACCTGAAATGTTAACTCTGTTTTCTCCTCCACAGATGCTGCCAGACCCGCTGAGTTTTTCCAGCAACTTTGTTTTTGTTCCTGATTTACAGCATCCACAGTTGTTTTGGATTTAACTTTCATTTCACTACCATCTATGTGCCTATCCAAGAGTTGCTTCAATGTCCCTAATGTCTCTGACTCTACTGCTACTGCTGGCAGTGAAATCCATGCACCCACCACTCTCTATGTCAAAAAACCTACATCTGACATCTCCCCTATACCTTCCTCCTATCACCTTAAAATTATGCCCCCTCATGATATTCATTTCTGCCCTGGAAACGGTTTCTGGATATCCACTCTATCTATGCCTCTCATCAGCTTTTACACCTCTATCAAGTCACC
This sequence comes from Stegostoma tigrinum, assembly GCF_030684315.1. Classification (NCBI taxonomy): domain Eukaryota; kingdom Metazoa; phylum Chordata; class Chondrichthyes; order Orectolobiformes; family Stegostomatidae; genus Stegostoma; species Stegostoma tigrinum. Next base: position 8,588,709 of record NC_081400.1, read on the forward strand.
TCTCTTCCTTCTTTGCTCCAATGAGAAAAGCCCTAGCTGCCTCAACCTTTCATCATAAGACCCAGCTTCCATTTCAGGCAGCATCTTGGTCAATCTCCTCTGCACCCTCTCTAAAGCTTCCACATCCTTCCTATAAGGAGGTGACCACAACTAACCACAACATTCCAAGTGTGATCTAACCAGGGTTTTATACAGCTGCAGCTTAACCTTGGGGCTCTTAAGCTCAAGTCCTGCCAATGAAAGCCAACACATCATGTCCCTTCTTAACAACCCAATCAACTTGGGTGGCGTCTATAGATGTGGATCTCAAGATCCCTCTGTCCCTCCACACTGCCAAAAATCCTGCCATTAATATGTGTTCTGCATTCAAATTCGATCTTCCAAAATGAAGCACTTCACACTTTCCTGGGTTGAATTCCATCTGCCATTTCTTTACCCAACTCTGCATCCTGCCAACGTCCCATTGCAGCCTACAACAGCCCTCCAGATTATCCCCAACTACACCAACCCTTGTGTCCTCAGAAAACTTATAATCCACCCTCCCAAATCCTCATCCAAGTCATTTATAAAGAACACAAAGAGCAGAGGTCCCAGAAAAGATCCATGCAGAACATTACAGGTCACCAAGCTCAAGGCTGAAATTTCGGTCTACTACCACCCTCTGTTTTCTATTCAACATCCAGTTTTGTATCCAGACAGCCAAATTTTCCTGAATCCCATGCATCCTTACTTCCTGAATGAGCCTACCATGGGGAGCCTTATCAAATGCCTTGCTAAAATCCATATACACCACATCCACTGCTCTACCTTAATCAATCAGTTTTGTCACATCCTCACAGAATTTGATAAGCCTTGTGAAGCATGACCTTTGCCTCACAAAGCCATAAGGACCATTCCTAATCAAGCTACACTTTCCCAAATAATCATCAATACTACCTCTCGGAATCATCTCCAATAATTTTCCTCCCACAGAAATAAGACTGACCGGTCTGTAATTCCCATTATTACCCCTATTTGCTTTGTTGAACAAGGGGATAGCATTTACCACCCTCCAGTCATCTGGTACTGCTCCAGCAGACAGTGAGGATGCAAAGATCATCACCAAATGTGCACTAATCTCTTCCCTCACTTCCCGTAGTAACCTTGGGTATAGCCTGTCTGGCCCAGGGATACATCTATCCTCATAATTTTCAAAGTTTATAGCACAGCCTCCTTCCTAACGTCAACCTGTTCGATCATATCAGTCTGTTTCACACTGTCCTCACAAACATCAAGGTCCTGCTCACTGGTGAATACCGAAACAAAGTATTCATTAAGGACCTCCCCTACCTCCTTTGAATCCAAGCACACGTTCCCTCCACTATCGCTGATCAGCACTACCCTCACTCTGGCCATCCTCTTGTTCCTCAATTAAGTATAGAATGCCTTGGGTTTTTCTTTAACCATACCCACCCAGGCTTTTTCATGTCCTCTTCTTGAGTCCATTCTTCAGTTCCTTCCTGGCTACCTTATAATCGTCTAGAGCCCTGTCCAATCCTTGTTTCATCAACCTTAAGTAAGCTTCTTCGTTCCTCTTGATGAGATGTTCGACATGTCTCATCATCCAAGGTTCCTTCACCTTACCATATTTTTTTCTTGCCTCAGTGGGACAAACCTATGCAGTACTTAAAGCAAGTGCTCCCTAAACACCTCCACATTTCTGTTGTGCATTTCCCTGAGAACACCTGTTCCTAATTTATGCTCTGCAGACCCTGCCTAACAGAATTTTAATCTCCCCTCACCCAATTAAATACTTTCCATGACAATAATAAAGGTCTGGGAATTGTGAGCACCATCACCGAAATGCATTCCCACTGAGGGATCTGACACCTGGCCTGCAGCATTGCTAAGCACCAAATCCAATATGGCCTCCCCTCTCATTGGCTGATCTACATATTGAGTCAAGAATCCTTCATGCACATACCTTGCAAAATCTGCTCCGTCTAAACCATTTGCATTTAGGAGGTTCCAGGCATATAGACATGTAAAGGCACTATAGACATGTGGAGACTGTTTAAGGAACAGTTGTTGCGAGTGATAAATAAATATGTCCCTCTGAGACAGGCAAGAAGGGGTAAGATAAAGGAACCTTGGATGACGAGAGCGGTGGAGCTTCTCGTCAAAAGGAAGAAGGTAGCTTACATAAGGTGGAGGAAGCTAGGGTCAAGCTCAGCTCTAGAGGATTACAGGCAGGCGAGGAAGGAGCTCAAAAATGGTCTGAGGAGAGCCAGGAGGGGGCACGAGAAAGGCTTGGCAGAACGGATTAGGGAGAACACAAAGGCATTTTACACTTATGTGGGGAATAAAAGAATGGTCAAAGAAAGAGTAGGGCCGATCAGGGATAGCATAGGGAACTTGTGTGTGGAGTCTGAGGAGGTAGGGGAAGCCCTAAATGAGTTTTTTGCTTCTGTCTTTATGAAAGAAACGAACTTTGTAGTGAATGAAACCTTTGAAGAGCAGGTGTGCATGCCGGAATGGACAGAGATAGAGAAAGCTAATGTGCTGAAAATTTTGTCAAACATTAAGATTGACAAGTTTCCAGGCCCGAACCAGATTTGTCCTCGGCTGCTTTGGGAAGCGAGAAATGCAATTGCTTCGCCACTTGCGAAGATCTTTGCATCCTTGCTCTCCACTGAAGTCGTACCTGAGGACTGGAGATAGGCAAATGTAATTCCTCTCTTCAAGAAAGGAAACATGGAAATCCCCGGCAATTACAGACCAGTAAGTCTCACGTCTGTCGTCTGCAAGGTGTTAGAGGGATAGGATTTATGACCATCTGGAAGAGCATGGCTTGATTAAATGCAGTCAACACGGCTTTGTGAGGGGTAGGTCATGCCTCACAAACCTTATCGAGTTCTTTGAGGATGTGACTAGAAAAGTTGATGAGGGTCGAGCTGTGGATGTGGTGTATATGGACTTCAGCAAGGCATTTGATAAGGTTCCCCATGGTAGGCTCATTCAGAAGGTCAGGAGGAATGGGATACAGGGGAACTTAGCTGTCTGGATACAGAATTGGCTGGCCAACAGAAGACAGCGAGTGGTAGTAGAAGGAAAATATTCTGCCTGGAATTCAATGGTGAGTGGTGTTCCACAGGGCTCTGTCCTTGGGCCTGTACTGTTTGTAATTTTTATCAATGACTTGGATGAGGGGATTGAAGGATGGGTCAGCAAGTTTGCAGACGACACAAAGGTTGGAGGTGTCGTTGACAGTATAGAGGCCTGTTGTAGGTTGCAGCAGGACATTGACAGGATGCAGAGATGGGCTGAGAGGTGGCAGATGGAGTTCAACCTGGATAAATGCTAGGTGCTGCATTTTGGAAGGTCGATTTTGAAAGCTGAGTACAGGATTAAGGATAGGATTCTTGGCAGTGTGAGGAACAGAGGGATCTTGGTGTGCAGATACATAGATCCCTTAAAATGGCCACCCAAGTGGACAGGGTTGTTAAGAAAGCATATGGTGTTTTGGCTTTCATTAACAGGGGGATTGAGTTTAAGAGTCGTGACATCTTGTTGCAGCACTATAAAACTTTGGTTAGACCGCACTTGGAATACTGCATCCAGTTCTGGTCGCCCTATTATCGGAAAGATGTGGATGTTTTGGAGAGGGTTCAGAGGAGGTTTACCAGGATGCTGCCTGGACTGGAGGGCTTATCTTATGAAGAGAGATCGACTGAGCTCGGACTCTTTTCATTGGAGAAAAGGAGGAGGAGAGGGGACCTAATTGAGGTATACAAGATAATGAGAGGCATAGATAGAGTTGAAGGCCAGAGACTATTTCCCAGGGCAGAAAAGGCTAACACGAGGGGTCATAGTTTTAAGCTGGTTGGAGGAAAGTATAGAGGGGATGTCAGAGGCGGGTTCTTTACACAGAGAGTTATGAGAGCATGGAATGCATTGCCAGCAGCAGTTGTGGAAGCAAGGTCATTGGGGACATTTAAGAGACTGCTGGATGTGCATATGGTCACAGAAATTTGAGGGTGCATACATGAGGATCAATGGTTGGCACAACATTGTGGGCTGAAGGGCCTGTTCTGTGCTGTACTGTTCTATGTTCTATGTTCTATATTAGTGAAGTTGAATTCACCAATGACAATAACCCTATTATTTCTGCATTTTCCAAAATCTGCCTCCTAATCTGTTTCGCAGTGTCTCTGTTGCTATTGGGTGGTCGATAGAAAACTACTAATAAAGTGATTGCTCCTTTCCTGTTTCTGACTTCCACCCATACTGACTTAGTGGAGAAACCCTCCTTGACAAACTCCCTTTCTGCAGCTGTCATACCATCCCTGATTAGCAATGCCACTCCCCCACCTCTTTGATGTCCCTCCCTCTTTCTTTTGAAACATCTTAACTCCGGAATATCCAACAATCATTCCTGCCCCTTTGATATCCAAGTCTCCATAATGGCCACAACGTCATAGCTTCAAGTACTGATCCATGCTCTAAGTTCATCACCCTTAGTCCTGACACTTATTGCATTAAAATAGACACACTTCAACCTGTAACACTGACTGCAACGTTGTCCTTTCAACTGTCTGTCCTTACTCATAGACTCTCTGCATACTGCATCTGCCTGTACAACAGCTACCCTATCCTCTGATCCATATCTTTGGGTCCAACCCCCCTACCAAACTAGTTTCAAACCTCCCAAAGAGCTCTAGCAAACCTCCTGCCCAGGATATTGGTTCCCCTCCAGTTTAGGTGCAACCCGTCCTTCTTGTACAGGTCCCACTTTCCCCAGAACGTATCCCAATGATTCACATATATGAAGCCCTCCCTCCTAAACCAGCTCTGTAACCACATGTTCAGATGCACTCACTCTCTATTCCTAGCCTCACTAGCCCATGGTACCGATAGTAATTCTAAGATACTCCATATATTCACTTTTCAGGTAGTGATGTGTACCACAAATTCTGGCTGCTCACCCTCCCTCTTAAGAATCCTGTAGACTCAATCCAAGACATCCCTGACTGTGGCACTTAGGAAGCAACATGCCATCCGGGAATTTTGTTTGTGACCGCAGAATCCCCTACCATTGTATCTCCTATCATTACTGTTCTCCTATTCTACCCTACTTCCCTTCTGATCCACAGAGCCAGAGGCACCGTGTCTTTCCTCTGGTATGTCATCCACCCATCCACAACAAACACCCCCACCCCACCAACTGTGTCCAAAACAGTATACTTATTATTGAGGAGAACAACCACAAGGGATCCCTGCACTGCCTGCCTATTCCCTTACCCTCTCCTGACAGCCACCCAGTTACTTTTATCCTACAGTTTGGTGTGACTACCTCCCTGTTACTCATCTCTATCACCCTCAGCCTCCTGAATGATCTGGGGTTCATCCAGTTCTAGCTCCAGCTCCAGTTCCCTAACATGTTTTTGCAGCTCTTATCTTCCACTCAGATCTCCTTTACCACTTTAATAAATCCCACCTGTTTATCCTGTTCTACCACATCTGTTTTCACAGTGCTTTTTCAAACTACCAACACTGTGACTTCATGTGCCCTACTTTCTGACAGTGAAAACACCTGAGGTGTTTTATTTCTCTTCTCCTCCTCAAGGGTTTCCTTTTTAGTTTCTGGTCAACTATCTTTACTATCTTCAATGGAATTGCTTTTTCCCTTACTACCTGAGCATTTCTCTGTTCCACAATTTCTGGCCCTCACAGCTTGAAACAGATATCAGAAAACAAACTTTGATTTATGAGCCAACTCATAATCATCTACCATTTCTGCTGCTAATTTTGCAGGTTTAACTGTCCGTTCTTCCTCACGAGTCCTCAATATTACAAGAAGTGAATTTCTGAACTCCTCCAAAATAACAGTCTCTATATGTCTCTATCGTCTCTATATGTCTGTTTCATTTTCAATGCTCTTCCCCCCATATCAAAGTTACTTTATTTGAGGCTTTCGAATTTGATGTACATTTGAACATGTCTCCTTAAATTTCTAAACATTGTCTGTAGACTTCCAGCACTAGTTCATTTGTACTTGAGTTTTTTTTTCACCTCATCATACTCTCAAGAACACTGACAAGGGCTTGATCTCTTCGTTTTGGTACACTTTTGCCACACTGGCTCCACTTCCACTGCTCTGGTTATTGCTGCAGATATTGGGGGAACTTCCATTGCCATGTTGGTTTTGCTTCTGGATGGCAGTATCCCAATCCTGGCCATCAAAGCCCCAATTCAGGTGTTACGCATGCTGGGCCTGGACCTCTCATTCGATCTGCATGCTGGGCATTGTGAACTCCACCAAAGTCCCAGACAGGCCCTCAGCCAATGCTTCGCACTAGAAATCTAACCAACCGCTAAATTTAATGAGCCCAATGCTACAGCTGCCGCTCTCCAGAAGGTAAATTTATAAAAAAAAAGAAACTTATTAAAAAAATTGCTGAAACAAAAAAGAGAAACAGAAAGGGAGAAAAGATTTGACAGAGTGGACAAGCCGACTCCTCCACCATCTTGCAGCGTTCTGCAAATTTATAAGGTATTGATGAGGTCAGAAAGGTCATTTAGAAGAAATATCCAAAACCCCATTGGTATTAGCAGGGTAAATCTAGGAGGTTCCAAGGAGCAGAAGAAATTATGTTGATATTGACAACTCTTTGCCACTTCTGGACAGTTGGTCTAATTCTAACATTTTTTTACAACCATTCCACACATTTAACCCTCAATTCCAAGTCTGCAAACATCTTATGATTGGTATGTCCCGTGTGTTATGATCCATCTGTACTGCTCGCAAAACACGACTTTTCACGGTCTGCGTGACAACAATAAATCAAATCAAATTAAATCAAACTGGAGTTTTCATCCAAATTTCTCATCATAATAACTTATAAATATGCACTTATTATTCTAGACCCACTGGTTCAATGTATTTAAAATCACCTTTAACGACACTTTGACATTCCTATCATTACAAAATCTACACCACCTACATGAGAAACTTCGAATCAATTTCTTAATAATCAGTTAGATTCTTAATGAATATAGGCCTTATGATAATATACACACACTTGAAAGAACAATAATAATAAGATACAAAACAAATCCTCAGTGGCAGTTGAATAATTTCTCTATTGACTAATCCTGCTTCAGAGTGGGAATTCATCAGTGAAAATTCAGAATTATGTTGGCCAGAGATAATGAAATCTTCTTCTGGGGGAACATTTTCACTCTTCAGTGTTAATTGTGTCAGTTTGTCGACTGGACTACACTTCCACTTCTGTACACTGGGTCTTAAAATATCTGGGCACAGCACAAATTCAAAGAAAAGTTTGAGATAACACGGTGTGAAGCTGGATGAACACAGCAGGCCAAGCAGCAGCAGAGGAGCAGGAAGGCTTGACGTTTCGAGTCGGGACCCTTGTTCAACCTTCTTCAGTGAGGAAAAGTTTCTTCATTTATTACTGAAGAACATTTCTTACTGTCTTTCCAATGAGAGAAAACTTGGGACATATTCTTCAGTTCATTAATATTCATCTTATCAAAGTATCCGTTCTTCAGTAAAGGCCAAATGAGCATAGACGGTCTATAGAAGAAATCAGAAACCACTACCATCAAAAAGGTGTAGAAACAGGGCATGGCAATTTAACACTTTTAGCTGATCCCACCTCTACATCCTTCAGTTAGATGACAGCTATCTCTATCTCCATGCAGCTGTAATTATTTCCCAATTGAGCATCGGCCTCAACAAAGAATAAAGAATGCAAGGAGATTCCACACATCCATTCCGTACAGGTGTCACCTCTAAACTGCTTGACCTTATTTTAAGGTGTGTCCTCTTGTTAAAGAGCCAGAACACCTCAATGCCAGTCCTGCAGCATCAGCCACAACTGGAATGAATAACATTTATATTACAATTACACGAGACAGATAAATTAGTAGAAACACAGAATGAGATATGAGGAGAGAAAGGAAGAGACAGCTACATGAAAATAAAGGGCTGATTTATAGAACAACGTAACCTTGCAAACATTGTTCTGTCAGACCACCGAATGAGAAATGAAGTTCTCAAATTTTGCCACATTCTTACAAATTCACTCTTTTGGCCTAATGAAATGTTTTAAACTAACTAATCATCTGAACTAAATCGTGCCTTTGTCATCCTTACATACAGGAGCAATCGTCAAATGTGTATGGTGTGTTTTCAGAACATGAACATTCTTATCCCTTCATCATTGCATGAAAGAATAATTCTTTAATTACATATAATTACTGATGTTAAATATCAAGGTTTACATTTTTGGTTGCTTCATAGAATCTCTACAGTGCGGAAACAAGCCCTTCGGCCCAACAAGGCCACACCAACACTCAGAGCATCCCGCCCGCCCAATCTACACATCCCTGAACACTACGGGCAATTTAGCACGGCCAATCCACCCAAGCTAGGCATTTTTGGATTGTGGGAAGCAAACCCACGCAGACACGGGGAAAATATGCAAACTCCACACAGATGGCTGCCCAAGGGTGGAACTGAACCCAGGTCCGTAGCACTATGAAGCCATAGTGCTAACCACTGAGCCGCCGTGCCGCTCCTAAATAGAAACCAAACGAACTGCGGATGCTGTAAATCAGGAACAAAAACAAAGTTGCTGGAAAAGCTCAGCAGGTCTGGCAGCATCTGTGGAGGAGAAACGGAGTTAACGTTTCGGGTCCGGTAACCCTTCCTCAGAACTTTTGTGCCGCTCCTAAAGTTGCACTTATGCTATGAAAATGGTAAGCTGTGCCAAATTGCATTGTTCTTAACTAAGTGTTCAGTAAACCTTTGTTGCCAAAATCATTTCTCGTCAGCCTTTTATAAAAAAAAGCAGGGAAAGGAAAGAATTTGCTGAGAAATTAAAAATAACATTTTTTCATCCATTTACCTCCGGCTTTGTATCACATGGTCTAAAATGTGTGGATTTCTTTTCCGTATTCCAGTTACCTGATGTAAAAAAAAAGGTCAGCTCTTTATTTAAAATAAGTTAGACTGATTGGGTTAATGAACATAAGGAATCAAAGGGCATGATAACACTCAGTCCAGGATATAGAGATGGATTTACAATACCAAAGAACACTTCCTACCTGAGTCAGAATTCCTGCAGCTCCAAAGGACGGAGATAATAAACATCATAACAACAAGAATCAGTACCGATGAACTCCCGTAAAATATTAAAAGGCAAGGAAATTCAGGTTGCTCTGAAGAAGGCAGAGATACTATTAAAACTCGACTTGCAGACAGCTCACGGAGGCCCATCAATGTCAATTCAAAATAGCTGAGGACTGTACTTCGATGTCAGTTTTGCCAGCGCATGCACAATTTATGTAAATAATATAATCCTTAAAATTACACCTCAGCACTTCCATCAATGAAGCAATTTAGTATTTAAATATTTACAGTAGGTGTTTGCATTGTGTATTTTATACTAAACAACTAATTGTGCCACTTGAAGCATCTTGGAAAACAAGTTACCCCAAATTTTCGGAGTTCGATGCAAGTTACAGCTGTTGTACGCTTTTAACTCTGCAAGTGGCTATGATTCTTAACAAATACTGTGTTAAAATCGTTACTCTGCTCCTTAACTAACACGCCACAATTTACGTATTTTCACCACTTACATTGTGACTTACAATGACAATCAGAAGGGAGAAATGTTTTAGTTCTTTTTCAGTCGATTAAGGAGGCTACGTGCAATCATGGAAAATCGGGATCTACTCAGGTAGACGAACAGTGATTTGGTGCTACATGGACAAAAATAAAACTAAAAAGAAACATAAAGCCAAATGGTGATAAGGGAAGCGTTAAAATTTACCGCAAGCACGGAATTACAAAGCAGAGAAATGATGGCGCATGCCAGGGAAATGTAGTTTTAATCAACTTGGAGCATTATAAATAGGCATGAGATTGGTGTACAAAGTGGAGATGGTGCAAACAGCATTCTTAAGTATGCACGGAGGAGTGAGATAATATTACCAAAAAGATATTTAGGAGGATTATTCGGAGAAACACTATTTTTAAGTTATTTTAATTTTAATTGCCACTTGTGTTAAATTACATCTTTCCGAGATACTTCCAGTAGAAGTTTACTGAATGTATGAAATACGAAAACCTCTTCATATGAACTAAGAGAGAAATTAGTGATCTGGAATTTTAATCAGTAAAAGTTGACTCCTACTTACATTGTACTACTATAATACTACTACTGTAAAGAAACGATTTTCTTCAATAGATTGTGATAAACATTCAGAATGATAAGCAACATAAAACTGAGTGTTTTGAAGGAAGTAAATGTCCGGACGTGGATACAAAGAAAGGGGGTATCTTTGAAGGTTAATGATTATATTTTTTCACAATAAAGTCCTAAGTGAGCAGTAAACATAAGCGTGGACTGATAGTCAATCTTTACCTTTGTTATACGAGACACTTTCGCTGAAAATTATAGTTGAGTTGAGTTGAACCCAGCAAGCACGAGTAGTGCCATTCTTCCAGGCTTCTGCCGGGACTCCAATATGATTTCTGATACTATTTGCCCCGATGGAGTCTATTGTCACAGAATCTCTCCAACTCTCGGAATTCCAAATGGAAACATCCCAGTCAATGGCAAGGGTATCAGAAATCATGTTGCTCACTAAACACATCAGTGGGCCAGTTTCCATAGAAAAGGTTTCATTCGCCGATGGGGATAAGAGATTTACGGTGGGAGTGCCTGATGAGATTGGGAGGTAATATTAAATTATTGTTCAACATTGCCGGTTATTGACAGTGAATTCTATAAATCTGTCTTTGCTCTTACCTGTTATGAGCAATTTCGATCCCTTTCCGAATTTGAAAGGGTGAAGGTGCGATTTCCTACCAGCACAGGAGTACAGACCAGAATCATTTCTCTGGACATTGTGAATCACGAGCGTATAAATAGTCGAATTGTTATTAATTTCTCCAGAAAATCTCCCAGCTACACCAGAACGTGTCCTCACGATGTAAACGAGCTGCAGATTTTCTCGCACTTTCTGTTTATACCAGTGAACACCTCTCACAGCATACCAGACCGTGTGACAGTTCATCCTTACAATGCTTCCAACGGAGACACTCTGAAGTGCTGGAGTCTGCAGGAGAGCTGTCTGAGGGACGGCAGCTATGAAAACAGGGCATGTTAGAAGAAGTCATCTTTGACTGAAAAAAAGTGTGCTGAGCACAAGTTTAATGGTGTAACTGAGGAAAGTACCATCTTCTCCTCAATGACCACGAATGGTAATGCCGAATTTGGTTAACCTTGAGACAACAGTAGGAGAAAGGAAGAGAGAAAGCAAGAAAGAGAAAAAAAAGACAGAAAGAAAGAAAGCGAGAAAGAGGGAAAGACAGAAAGAAAGAAAGAGAAGGCGAGAAAGAGAGAAGGACAAAAAGAAAGGCAGAAAGCAAGAGGGAAAGAAAGAGAGCAAGATAGAAAGAAAGCAAGAAAGAGAGAAAGCAAGAAAGGGAGAAAGAAAGAGAGAACGAAAAACAAGCGAGAAAGAAAGAAAGAGAGAGAAAGGAGAAAGACAGAAAGAGAGAAAGGAAGCAAGAGAGAAAGACAGAAAGAAAAAGCGAAAGAAGGAAAGATAGAAAGAAAGACAGAAATAGAGAAAGAACGAGAGAAAGAACGAGAGAAAGAAAGGAAGACAGAAAAGCGAGAAAGAAAGAGGAAGTGAGAAAGAAAGTGAGAAATAGAGAAAGAAGAGGAAAAGAAAGAAAGCGAGCAGGAAAGAAAGAGAGAAAGAAAGAAGAAAAGAAAATATCCAATTCCTCACCACAAAACAAAGGTTATTGTATATAGCTACTTAACACTTCATTTTACTGATTTCCCATTGGTTCTATCTCTTGAAAATAAGAATGTCGAACCTGACAAAAGATTGACCAGGGTACAGAGAGTCGCGATATTCATTCTTTGCGGGCCAAGGTCTCACTGTGAGACTTACACCGATTTGTTTGTGAAGCTCAAAGTTAAGGCATGATAAAGTTAAATGCTCAGCTGTGGAAATTTTCTATTGCATTTAAAAATAGCCAGATGGAAAATACAGAATTGATGGTTTAATCTGTGGGTTTCCTGTTTACACGTTAAATGTCCACCCCCAGATCTGTTTGCAAAGAGCAAACGATCAACATGTAGTTTCTATTTTTTTTCTCTCTCTCTCTTTCAATAATTTACCACTCTAAATGAGCATACTGCCTGCTTCATTCTCTCTCAGGTCTGGCCTTGCTCCTCATCAACTGGCAACTTTCCCTCACTGGGTACCTGCTTCGCTTCAGAGCCAAAAGAATATAGCCAGTCCATAAAACACCACGTAAAAGTTAGTCCTAATGTCTGTGTCGCAAGTGATGTACACTTTCATGTGTACATGAAAGGTTAGCCATTTGGCTGAGATGTTAAACCCAGACAAACGTTTGCCCTTTCAAGACATAGTATCACCAGCCCGGCTTTATCATAAGATCTTGGTTGCTAGCCTGACTTTCTTGGGTAAAATTTCTCCACCCGCATCATTGCAAGAAAAACTCCATTATTGCGTTATTGGTTGTTCGAGGTTGTTTTAGAATAAATCGTTATCCTGTGCTTTACGGTAGAATAGTGGCGATATTTGAAATCTTACGTCCTTCTTTGTAAGTTACTGACGTCTTCGCTGCACAAATAGGTATCTGACAAAAGTGTTTTCCTTCTTACTGTTGTTAAACATTTATAACAATGTAACTGGATTCTCAAATTTACTGATCATGTATAGTTGGATGTGAATACTCTGTTTTTGCTTCCAGTCTTACAGTAAACGATAATAGTTGCAAGAAACGGTCAATCGTTTATAATCTGGATTAAAAATTAGTAAATTGCTTTATTGCTTATGACAATTAGAGCATGTGTGTACAAGGATGTTTGCTTTTCTTACTCAGTTAATAAGCTTACTGTTGGTTACTGTGCAAAACGAAGAGGAATAATGTACTGTCCACCAGAACTTTACAGTTACTTGTTAGATTGTGACAAATTGCGCCCAGGTATGAAATAACATCATAAATCGAGTTCATTCCATGTTTAATAAAATCACTCGATTGCTTCAGTGACTATGTTTATGAGTGCCCATTGGTAATAACCTAGAGAATTCTTTAAAATCGACTTGCTCATTGATACAGTCATAAATTTATTGTTTTATTGTTTTCAGCTTTTTTTTAGTAAAAGTGTTGTTGACCATTAACTTACAATTGAATGTTAATACAGGAGCATACTTTTACGATTAATTAGTCGTTCTAATTGATGATCATTTTTCTTTGATTCCTGTCTTGGGTTTGCTGGCAACAACCATGGTATAAAACTGTAGTTAATTGCAAGTTTAACCTATAAGTATATATTCCATCATTTTCCTCCAGATATTTCAAACCCTTTTTTAAACAAGTGTCAATCCAATTGCACTCTTCACAATTGCTGTGCACCCCATATACAAGCAACTGCAGATTTGCATCCCTGTCCCTGATTAAAGTCATAGTCATAAGAGTATACAGTATAGAAACAGGCTGTTCGGCCCAATTTGTCCATGCCGCTCAGTTTTCACAATTAACTTAGTCCTATTTGCTTGCATTTGTTCCATGTCCCTTCACACTTATCCTGCCCATGTACATGTCTAAATGTTTCTTAAATGACACAGTTGTATTTGTTCCCAGCATTACCTCTGGCAGTCTGTTCTAGATACTCACCACCCTCTGCGTGAAAACAATGCCCCTCTTGATTCGTTTTTAACATTCCCCTTCATCTTAAATTTATGCCTTCTAGTTTCACACTGCCCGACCATGGGGGAAAGCTTTTGGCTATCTACCTTATCAATGCCTCTCACGACTTTAGATACATCAACAAGGTCACCTCTTAGTTTCCTACGTTCCCCTGAAAGACCCGGTGATCCAACCTCTCCTTACAATGCAAATCTTCCAGTCAAGGAAGCATCTGAGCAAATGTTTTCTGCATCAACTATTTCCAGTTCAACCCATTCCTTCTTAATTTACTTGAATAGTGTTCTATATTTCTTACATTCACATGTTGGAAATACATATGTTAAACACAATCGGTGATTAAAATCAAAATAAGTTTAAACCAGTGTTCCTCTGAAGAATCCTTCCAAATATTTCTAGATAATAATATTACCATATGGTCCTGTCCTCTCATACTTTTCTCCCATAGGCACTTAAAAATGCTCTTTGCACCATGTCCAATGCGCAGAATATCTATTCATTTTTCCTCTCTCTCTTTTGCACTTCTTAAAATATGGAATGACATGTGCAACTTTCCAATCCCAAGGGATAACACCGATATCTAAGGAACACCAAATGCCACCATCATTGTAGGCCAGATAGCAAACAATGACCAGACAGAATATAGGAAAGAGACAGAGTGTTTGATGGCGGATGTAAAGATAACTGTCTCTCCCTCAACGTCAGAAAAACAAAAGAGAGGTTCATTGACTTCATGAAGCAAGGCAGAGGGAATGTCCCTATGTACGTTAATGGAGCTGAGCTGTAGATGGTCAAGAGTGTCAAGTTCCTAGGAGTGATGATCACATGCAATCTGTATTGGACCACCCGTGTTGATGCGACGTTCAAAAGGCACGACGTTCAAAAGGCACAACACTCAGGAGGCTAAGGAATTTAAAGACTCTTTCCAATCTTTATATTTGCAACATAGATAGCATTATGTCTGGATGCTTCATATTTTGGTATGGCAACTGCTCTGCCCGGGACTGTGAGAAACTATAGAGTTGTGAACAGAGCCCAGTCCATGACACAAGCCAACCTTCTATCAATTAACTCCATCTCCACTTCTTGCTATTTCTGAATGGCAGCCAACATGATCAAAGACCCCTCCCACTTCTGAATGGGCTTGTCAAACTTTAAATTTAATGCTGAACTCGCTCTTTGTGCACCTCCTCTGCAGCCATAACATAGCATTCCTCACTCTGTTCTATCACCCCAACGAACTTCATATGGTTTGCACAAGTTTTGAATTTAATTGAGAGTATATATGTGTAATATACTAATTAAATATAATTGAGGGCGACCTCTGTGAGATGTGATGAACTGAGTCAGATTGACCCTCTGTGAAACCAAAACCATGTGGCAGTATGATTGTGTACTCACATACTTACGTTTTTGTGATTGTGTGTGTGTGTGTGTGTGTGTGTGTGTGTTTGTGGGTGGGTGGCAGGCGCGTACGTGTGTGTATATGTACATGCTTCCGGCCTTAAGGGCATCTTTGTATAGGAGAGTGAGACAGTATGCCTTGGTGTAAGATGTGAGATAGCGAATACTTGCATATATGTGTATGAATGAGAGTGAGAGTGTGGATACGAGTGTGAAAGAGAGAGGATGTTTCTCCAGAAGAATGACTTGAGAGACTCTTTGTGAGTTGGTGGATGAAAGAGGGAGTCTGTGTGATAGCAAGCGTTATGGGAGTGTGCGAGTTGAGGGAATGGGGTGTGAGAGAGAGATAGTCTGTGAATGCAATGAGTGATTAAATCAGACACAAACCATCTTCTTCCCAAAACTAATTAACTGAAAAGTGGGCTGTAGGAGGAGGAAAAGCCAGACAGCCTGCTTGCCATCCCAATTTTGAATGAATTCTACCTGCACAAGCTCTAATAATGCACTGTGTGAATCAGTGCTAGTTAAACCTTGCTCCTCAGCTCAGTCTACATGCCTGCGCTTAGTGGCCAGAACTAGTGCTGTCATTCTGTCCTTTTTTTAATGTCTGGCTGCCAATCATAGATTTCCCCCCCCCCATTTTATATTGTTTGTTATTTTAAACATTCTGAAAGCAGAAAACTGTAATTTATTCCTTCTTCATTGTTTGTTGGGAGAATCAATTTCTTTCCTTTTCTCATTCAGATTAGGTTTCACAAGGCTCAGAAATAAATGGGAAATTAGGTTGTTTTACAAAATATTTTACGATCTGGTGCAAGGGGAAAGTTACCATCATTCTAATGGGCCATAATGCAGTATTCTCTCATTAACCAGAGATGCCCGGTGATAAATCAACCTAAGGGTCCACTCCTCAACTAGACAGAAAAGTTGAGGAGAATTTTTCAATTGAAGCTCAAACAGTGTGGGAATCAAACCCAAGCTATTTGTATTTCTCTGTATTGTAAAGCAGGCATCTAGGTACTAACCTAAATGAGATTAACTGAGTTATAATGGAGTTCGGTCATACAATGTCTGGAATCTGCATATATATTAGACTTGCTTACCAATGCAAGGTGTTATGGACCAAACCAGACCCCCTTCACAGTAGTTTAAGGAGGTAACCCAGACCCTAACTATTTACATATGAAGTCCTCGTTCCAGATGTGATGCAACTGGTCAAAACACATGATGCTAAGCAAATTTAAAAAGACTTCCGAGGAAGTCACTGTTAAGAATCATTCATGGAAGCTAGCAACACTTTTGGGACCCAAACAGCTTCTCATGGCTACAGCTAAAAACATCTAAAAAGCCTGATCTAGGAGAATTGACCATTCCTTTTCCACTGTTACAATGACTTTGAACAGAACCTAAAGGCCGCTTAACCTATTGACATAGGCTGGACCCAGTAGACACTTTGTAACCTCTGCCTTTAACTTCACAGGACAAAATAACCTTTCTAAAGTGACAACATCATGACAAAGGATATACCAATTTTAACTGTTTTGTGATACCTTTTCATAGGATTGAATCCTGGGTATGCAACCTTGTCCTACAATAGGACAATCCAATGAATGGTCTTATTTTCCTTCGAACTAAGAAGAGTGAATTGAGATCGTAATGAAACATAGACAATTCTGAAGAGGCTAACCAGTTTATATGCTAGGAGGAAGTTTCGCCTAAAACGTTTAACCTGTGCATCTTTGGACTGTTGGAGAAAACCAACACAGACATGGGGAGAATGTGCAAATTCCCCACAGACAGTCACCCAAGGCTGGAATCAAACCCAGGTCCCAAGCACTGATGATGTAGCAGTGCTAATCATTAAGCCACCCTGAAAGCCAGACTTGTGTTGAGTGCTATGCACATGTAAATAAAGGGTAACTTGGTGACAGGATACCAGCCCCTGTGGAATAATTTCAACAAGTATGTCGCACCCACTACCCTGTCTCAGGCCATCTATTTTGTTACTTCACCGCTCAACTTTTCTAAGGGTGTAATTTATGGCATTTCTTCCCTCCATAAGTTCTTCTGAAGAGTCATCTTGGATTTGAAACATTAACTCTGTTTCCGGACTCCATAATATTTCCAAACAGTTAAAATTTCTCAAGTTTTCTGAAACTGATGGCTATGGCACATTTATGTCCTTTCGGTATTGAGACCAGGGTTCTCCACCTCCTCTCATTTATTTTCTTCTCTTATTCCTCACTGTGTTTTGTCTGTTGGTTTCAGCATCATACTCTCCATAACCTTTATTTCTAGATTACTGCTTTCACCAATAATAATTGTGCACAGGTACAAATCCTTGTATGCATAGAGGGCAGTGATGGGAAACTGTGGAAATATGATGTTGTTTCTTATAATTACATTGATCTCTCTTCATTTTCCCTAACTTATTTGTTTGGTACTACTGCCACCCTTGCCCCTTCTGTATTTTTTAGATATCCATCTAATTGACAACATCATTGCCCCATTACTACGCTTACTAATCCTTGCCTCCTGTCATCATCAGTGCTCACGTTTATCCTTATCCTTTTCCATTCTTCATTCACATCTATGTTCCACTACTCAGCTCATTGCTTAAGAACATTTATTGTTGTTTTCTTTTTCAATTTTCAATATTTGTAGGACATTGTCTTGCATCTTTCCCTTCACATCTTAAAGCAACAGTAATTGTAATGTTCTGAGTCATTTTGTCCCTTCTGGTCCTTGGTTATCTTGTTCCCATACATATATTCTCATTTTCAATCTAACAGCAATTGTCTTGATGTCTTTAGCATTTGCATAATAAAAATTGTGAGTTCAGAACTGAAGGTTATCGACAGTTATTTGGGACATAAACAAATAACTTAGAATGAGTGCATTCTCCAAAGATTAGTTCAGACAAATGTAGATCCATTATATCAAGAAATGGGGAAAGTTACAATGGGGAACAAAGAGCTGTAGAACCAATTAAATACATATTGGTCTGTCTTCACAAAGGTAGACAGAAATAGCATCCAAAAAACATGTGAAATGTAGAGTAAAGTGAGAGGGAGAAAATGAAGGAAATTGTTACTGGTAGGGAAAATGGCTTTCGGGAAATTGATGGGATTAAAGACCAACAAATCACCAGGAGCAAATCACTTACATTCCAGAGAAGCTAAGGAAATGTTGCTAGAAATAATCAAAGTACTGATGATTATGTCTGAAAATTATATTGAGAAAATTCCTCAGACATTGATATCCCATCACCAAGGAACCCTTTATTTACATGTGGAAAGTCCTTGACACTGACCCAGCTTCCTTAGCACCAGCTCTCAGAATGTCAGTATGTCTGAGACTCCTTTTTTTAAAAATATCTGTTAGCCAGGGCTCTTTGATTGGACAAGATTAACTGCCCCATTTGGGGAACTCACGTTCTGTGAACTCCACCTGGCTGACCTTATTGCAATTGCTACTCTATAGACTCTGGAAGACTTCCTATGGATTTAAGGGTAGAAAATGTAACTCCATTGTTTGAAAAGGAGGTAGGAAGAATACGGGAGATTCTCAGCCAGTTAGTCTGCTATCAAAAGTGGGGAAAATTATAAAAGATGTAATAGCACAGCACATGGAAAGTAGTGACAGGATCAAACAAAGTCAGTTTAGATTGAAATCATGCTTCACAAATCTATTGAAAGTATCCATGGATGTAACTAATAGAGTTAATAAGGGAGAGCTCATGGTTACGGTTTAGTGGAACTTTCAAATGTCTTTTGATAAGTTCCAACATAAGAGATTAGTCGGTAAAATTAAAGCACATGGAATTGGGGTTGTATACGGACTTATGTAAAGAACTAGTTGGCAGATAGAAAACAAAGGGTGGCAATAAATAAGCTCTTTTTCAAGTGGCAGCCAGTGATTAGTGGGACACAGAAAGGCTCAGAGCTTAGACACTAGCTATGCACAATATATGTTTACAATTTAATTGAGAAACTAAATGTAATAGATACAAGTTTGCAAATGATACAAAGTTAGGTGTGAGGTTAAACTATGAGGAGGATGAATATATGCTTCATTGTGATTGATAAAGTTCAGTGAATGGGAAAATGCATGATGAATGAAATTAAAAAAAAGTCACCATGGCCCAGCCAAATCAGAGGGATGCTTTGTTGGTGGAGAAGGACAACCAATGGTGGCTCAACTTGAGGGTCACTACATCTCAAGCACGGGAAGAGTTTGAGAATGAGAATCCACATGGTAATGTCAGCCAGTGTAGAAACTGAACACATGCTGTTGGTATCACGATGCATCACAAACTAGCTAAATGAGCTAACTGACCCATTGCAGATGAAGTATAACATGGATGAATGTGAGATTATCCATTTTGCAAGCAAAAGTCAAAGATGGTTTATTTGAATGGCAACAGGTTGAAAAATGAAGGGGTGCAACAAGAACTGAGTGTCCTTGTACACAAGTCACTCAAAGTAAGTGTTCAGGTGCAGCAAGCGGTGAAGAAGATAGTTGGTCTATTGCCCTTCATAGTGAAGGGAGTTGAACATGGGAGCAGGGATGCCTCACTACAATGGTGAGCTCACACCTGGAGTGTACATGTTTGACCTTCTTATCTGATAATGATGTTCTGACTGCGGAGGGAATGCAGTGAAGGTATACCAAACTGATTCCTGTATGGCAAGATTAATGTATAAAGAGAGATTGGATCAGTTAGGACTAGTTAGGATTGGACTGGGGAGGCATCTAATAGAAACCTAAAAGATTCAAGCAGGGCTAGGCAAGTAAACAGAGAAAGGACGTCCCCAGCGATCACGGAATCAATAAACAGTAGTCACAATCTATGGATGCTGGAAGGCCATTTTTAACAGAGATGAGGAGAAATTTATTCATCCGAAGAGTAGTGACCCTATGGAATTATTTGCCACAGAACATAGTTGGTGCGAAAACATTGAATGTTTTCAGTAAAAAGATAGATATGTTCCATAAGGCTACAGGAATTAAAATGCCTTTGGTGAATTGGGAACAGTATACAGAGTTGGATGATCTGTTACAGTCATACTGAATGGTGTATCAAGTTTGAATGTCTCAGGGGCTTACTCCTGCTCTTACTTTTCTATGTTTCAATCATTCCACCTTCTGCAGTTTTCCAGAGCGGATGGTACTTGGTGAATGGCAGAGTGTCCAGATCTATCTGGATATCTCATCAATATATTTAGAAACCATGATTCTTGGAGGGGAAATGTAATTGTATTTTTTTTTCCAGTAGGTGCTCAGGCAATCTTTCAGCAGCTAAAAATAATGAAGTTGCAATGGCCTTTCAGAGCTGTGCTCCAAATGTAATGTTAATTTCGACAAGCATATGTTCAAAAGAGACCTGGTGATATGAAATGTAATTGATATCAAGCAGAACATAGTGACTCCAATGAGTCTGTTCTATCTGCAACTGGAAAATGAAACAATACCAATTTCATTCTATGTCAAGGAAGTGCCTTGAAAATACTGTAAAACTACCCCTTATGTCTGAACACTAGCCACTGAGAAAACAGACAGTGTCTATCAGGCCTTATCATTGACATCAGTAATCACAGGTCAAAACAATATCTACATTGTAAACCTTCTGGGGAATGGACAAACCCCACTCAATGCAACTAAAGCAAGACCAGGCCAATCTCATGATATTAGTATCATGAGCCTCAGGGAGTGCAAAAAGAAGGCATTGTGCTGGTATTAATTCCTTTGGTGATCACTGACTGACCACATCATGTCTGTATCACTATAACCCAGTAGGGTGCAAGCCAACACCAAAGAGGAATTAGGTTTGTGAACTAAATATCCAAAGATATGCATCCTATCAAGAGGAGATTTATATAAATGATTTGAATATGGAATGGTCAGGAATTTTGCAGATGACACCAAAATTGGCAGTGTAGTGGACAATGAAGACGGTTATCTCAGAGTAGAACGGAACATTGACCAGATCGGCTGATGGGCTGAGCAGTAGCAGGTGGAGTTTAGTTTAGATAAATGTAAGGTGTCGCATTTTGGTAAGGCAAATCATAACAGAATTTATACATTTAATCATAATGTCCTGGGGAGCGTTACCAAATAAAGAGACCTTGGAGTGAAGGTTCACAGACCTTGAAATTGGAGTCGAAGTTAGACACGGTAGTGAAGAAGGCATTTAGTATGCTTACCTTTATTGGTTAGCGCATTGCATATAGAGTTGGGAGTTCTGTATAAGACACTAGTTGGGCCACTTTTGGAATACTGAGCTCAGTTCTAGCCTCCCTCTTATTGGAAATATTTTATTAAACTTGAAAGGGTCCACAAAAGATTTTTAAAGATGTTGCCTGGGTTGGAAGCTTTGAGCTATAGGGAGAGCTTTGAATAGACTGGGGCTATTTTCTGTGGAGCGTCAGAGTCTGAGGAGTGACCTACTAGGTCATTATAAAATCAAGAGGTAATGCATAGAGTGAATATTCAGGTATTATCAGGGGAGGGACATCCAAAACCAGAGCTCAAAGGTTTAAGGTGAGAGGGGAAAGATTCAAAAGGAATCTAAGGGTAACTTTTTCACACAGAGTGTGGTGTGTATATGGAATGAGCTGCCAGAGGAGGTTGTGGGTGCTAATACAACATTTAAAAGGCAACATTTAGAAGCATTGATGCACAAAGGGATCTTGAGGTTCCAATCCACAGCTCCCTAAAGTGGCAGTACAAGTGGGTAAGGTGATAAAGAAACCATATAACATGCTTGCCTTCATAGATCAGGGCATTGAGCATAAAAGTTGGTAAGTCATACTGCAGCTGTATGATTTTAGTGAGGTCACATTTTCGACTAATATGTGCAGTAGTGGTCACCATACTGTAGAAAATATGTGGAAGCTTCAGGCAGCATGCATAAGAAATTTAACAGAATGTTGCCTGGATTGGAGCCTATTAGCTGCAAGCACAGGTTGGACAAGCCCTGATTGTATCACAGGAGTGTTGGAAAGTGATGGGTGACATAACAGAAGTATATAAAATTATGAGGATAACAAAGTGTGATGCTGGATGAACACAGCAGGCCAAGCAGCATCTCAGGAGCACAAAAGTTGATGTTTCGGGCCGAGATCCTTCATCAGAGAGCCTTCATCTGATGAGGGGTCTAGGCCCGAAACGTCAGATTTTGTGCTTCTGAGATGCTGCTTGGCCTGCTGTGTTCATCCAGCTCCACACTTTGTTATCTTGGATTCTCCAGCATCTGCAGTTCCCATTATCTGTAAAATTATGAGGAGTATGGATTGGGTGGACAGTAAGTGTCACTTTTCCAGTGGGGAAAAAATTAAAGGAGATGGGCAAGGAAAGACTTTTTTTTAATACAGAGAGAAGTAGATGCCTGGAATGCACTGCAAGGGAGATTGCAGAAGTAGCTACAGCTAGAAAGTTTAAGAGGCATTTTGATAGACACATGAACAAGTGGGGAATCAAGGAATATGAGCCCTGTGCTACAGATTGGATTTGTTTAGAATAACATCATGGTCAGCAGGGACATAATGGGCCAAAGGACCTGTTCCTGTGCTGTACTGTCTATATCCCACATGATAGTACAACAGGTTTATTTCAAATCTTAAGCTTTTGGAGTGCTGTTCCTTCATCAGGTGCAGCCTTCACTTGATGAAGGAGCAACACTCCGAAAGCTTGTGATTTCAAGTATATCTTCTGGACTGTAAGATGGTATTGTGTGACTTCTGATATTGTCCACCCTAGTCCAACATTGGCACTTCCATATTATGTTCTATGTACTGTGTTCAAATATTTGCTGACAGATCTTCCAGTTTTTGAATTACGAGAGTGGCCTGTGTTGCTGGTGGTTCAGTGATACAAACATTGCGCTGTCAGTATTTGATCCTGAAGGAATTGATAACAGGCTAAGTGAATTATGTTTGCAAGCCTTTATACACATGATACTGACATAAAGGTGGTAGCCTTTTTCATATTCAGTCTTTGACATAGTTGTATTGAGTGGGTTTTACCCATTCTCCAGAGAGTTTATGATATAGACATGTTTTAATCTTTGGTCCCCAAGTCAATGATAATGAAACAATGGAGGCTATCTCTATTCAGTATATTCAGTGTCCAGACATATAGGGTAAGGGATGGAAAACTCTTTTAAGATATTCCCATCACATCAGTGGCTCAGCCACAATAGTGTAAATTGTTCTCCTCAGGATGAAAGAGCTACAAAAGATGGTTCTCTGTTCCTTTTGCCATGCATTTGACACTGAGATGGTGAAGTTAGCTTTCAGTTGGTCAATGCTCTTTGCAACAGGAATAAAAATGTTTTTTTCTTTTCTGAATTTCCAATGTTATGGATCAGACCAAACCCCCTCACAATATGTTCAAAGAGATTGGACTGTATTTGATGGGCTGAATGGCCTACTTCCACACTGTAGGGATTCCATTCTCTTCTAGTCTATAACCTAGATCCTAACATTTTCTTATTTAAAAGTTAAGTGCCAGGCATTGCATTTCAGATGCAATTCAATTGGTCAAACTACATGTCTTGAAGTAAAACACACTTTACTCACACACTATAATAAAAATACAACCAAGAAAGAAAGAAGAAATTGGAATAACAACTTTATTTGAAAAATTGACAAATGATACATTTTTTAATCTATTAAACAGAGAGGGTTCTAATATAGCAACATCCCATAAACACACTCATGTCAAATGCAAATTCAGTAAAAAAAACTCACATCCAATTCAGCAGCACAGAAGGAAAAATATTAAGAGAAAACTCTAAGAGAGAGAGTAGCAGGAAGAGGTGTGTTGCAGCTTCCAAACCCAGCTTCAAGATTCCAGCAATAACTGCTACTGAAAGCAAAACAAAAACTCCTGCTTCTATTGGAGATTCACCTCATCTATTCAGGCTGCATCTGCTGTTCCAGAAAAAAACCCCAAGACCCCCCAAAAGCTGTTTACTTTATTGGAATCAAATAGAAAGCTTTCCCCTCTTCAAAGCATCTCTTCAAAAGAATGCCCAGGACCAAATATGTCTCAAAAAGCCATAGTATCATCAACCCCGTTGTCAGTGGAAGGAACCCAATGTGTTCTCCCTGGGATTTTTTGCATTCAAGTCGTAGATTATGCATCCCATTCAATCACAGGTTTGTGTGTGTGTGTGTGTGTGTGTGTGTAAGAGGAATAAAAAAAAGTAGTTATATTAGTTCTACATTACAGGGTTTAAAGAATAAGTTAGAAATAAGATGCAGGGACTACCCCAAGTGGTCTGACCATCCAGTGAAACAACTAGCCCCACTCCAAGCCTCCAATACATGCCACACTGGCTCTAAGCTGCTCCAAAGGTAAGTTCCAGGACTGCATCTCCCATGCTAACCTCCACCCAAGACTTGCTCCTCATGCCAGCCACTGCTTCAGACTGCTTCCCCCAAGTCAGCCACTGCCCAAGACTGCTTCCCCTGCATCGACCACTGCCTGGGGCTGCTTCTGCAGCTTCAGTCACTGCCCAGGCTGCTACCCCCAAGTTGGCTGCTAGGTTAAATGAATTAACATTTTCTGTCTCAGCAGCAGGCACTGTCCCTACGTGTATAGTCCAGACATTCAAATCTATCTAGATCCTCTGTCTTTCTCCAAGAACCACGTCCTCTGGAACATCGCTGAAGGAAAAATGGTTCAATATAAGTAGTAACTATCTCAATTAAAAATTCAAAGTAACTGCAGATGCTGGAATTCAAAAACAAAATAGAAATTGCTGGAAAATCTCAGCAGGTCTGGCAGCATCAGTAGAGAAAAAGTACAGTTAATGTTTCGGATCCAGTGACCTTTCTTCAGAACTGATGGTAGCTAAGAAAACGTTAGGCAGAAGATAAGGTGGGGGAGGGCTTAAGAAGTAAATAATGGGTAGAAATAGAACCCAAAGAGAAAGAAGAACATTTTAGGCAGAGAAAGGAGTAGAGAACAGTCAACCTAGGAGAGTAAAAGGCCACATGGGGTTTATTAATTGCTAATAATGGGTGGAAACTGTCTCAATTTGCAGGACTTCTTCAGGGTATTACAAACAGCGGAGGTGCAAACAGTGATCCCCGCAGAATGCCACTAGTCACAGTTCTCCAGTCAGAAAATGAGATATATGAGCCAAGTTTTTTTTTCCACACAGAAAGGGATGGGGCTTGGAACATGTTGCCATGTAAAGTGACAGTAGTAGATTCAACACAAGGCTTAAAAGGCATTTAGACTGACACATCAACAGGCTGGTAATACAGGGATTGGATCACGTGCAGCCAATTGGGATTAGCTGAGAATGGCATCATGCTCAGCATAGAAACGATGGGCTGCGGGGCGTATTCCTGTGCTTCCTGTGTGACAGTAGTATGCCTTTAAGAGAGATATGTTCTGTGCTGTTTCTTTTTCAGAGAGGTGTTCTGATAGGGGTGCCGGAATGTCCTCCTCAGTCATAATTGGGAAATAGCTTTTGAATTCTCCATCTGGCGTCTTTCTTCTACTGAGACAAAAGTGTGTGTGGTGTCAGAGCTCAGACAGATTCAGGAAGCTTTGCTTTTAGTTAGTGAGAAGGTCTGCTGGCTGTTTTGCTAAAAGCTAGGGTTCCTTCCTGCTAGAGTTTGAGACAGTGAGGCTTTCTCTTAAAAAATCAAAATTGGCAGATTGTTTCTTTCTTCCAGACTGGATACTGACAGCATGTCAGTGCCAGAATGGTTTTGTTGAATTGCATTTTTGTCAAATGGAGTGCTTCTGGGTTAAATAATACATTATTTAAGATTATTTGAGATTCCTAATGAATATTTTGCTTCGATATTCACTGAGGAGAGGGATATGAGGGATGTTGAGGTTAGGGATAGATGCTTGATTACTCCAGGTCAAGTTGGCATGGTGGGGGGTGGGGGAGTGTTGCATATTCTAAAAGGCATTAGGATAGACAAGTCCCAGGTCTGGATGGGATCTATCCCAGATTAATGAGGGAAGAGAGAGAGGAAATAGCTGGGGCCTTAACAGACATCTTTGCAGCATCCTTCAGCATGGCTGAGGTCCCGGAGGACTGGAGAATTGTTAATGTTGCCCCCTTATTTAAGAAGGGTAGCAAGAATAATCCAGGTAATTATAGACTGGTGAACCTGACGTCAGTGGTGGGGAAACTGCTGGAGAAGATATACTGGGGATCTATTTACATTTGGAAGAAAACGGGCTTATTCATGATAGGCAGCATGGTTTTGTGCAAGGAAGGTCATGTATTACTAACTTGATAGAATTCTTTCAGGAAGTGACAAAGCCAATAGATAGGGAAGGGCTGTGGATGTCATATACATGGACTTCAGTATGGTGTTTGATAAGGTTCCCCATGGTAGGCTGATGGAGAAAGTGAAGTCACATGGCGTCCAGGGTGTACTAGCTAGATGGATAGAGAACTGGCTGGGCAACAAGAGACAGAGAGTGATAGTGGAAGGGAGTTTCTCAAAATGGAGAACTGTGACCAGTGGAGAACTGGTGTTCCACAGGGATTGGTGTTTGACCACTATTGTTTGTGATGTACATAAATGATCCAGAGGAAGGTATACATGGTCAGATGACACTAAGATTGGTGGAGTAGCAGATAGAGAAGGGGACTGTTGGAGAATGCAGCAGAATACAGATAGATTGGAGAGTTTGACGGAGAAATACCAGATGGAGTACAATCGAGGCAAATGCAAGGTAATGAATTTTGGAAGCTCTAATTCAAGAGCGAACTATGTGGTAATTGGAAAAACCCTGGGGAAAACTGATGTACAGAGAGATCTGGGTGTTCAGTTCCATTGTACCCTGAAGGTGGCAACGCAGGTCGATAGAATGGTCAAGACGGCATACGGCATGCTTTCATTCATTGGATGGGGTATCGAGTACAAGAGTTGGCAGGTCATGTGACAGTTGTATAGGACTTTGGTTTGACCACATTTGGAATACTGCGTACAGTTCTGGTTGCCATATTACCAAAAGGATGTGGATGCTTTGGAGTGGGTGCAGAGGAGGTTCACCGGGATGTTGCCTGGTATGGCGGGTGCTAGTTATGAAGAGGGGTTGAGTAGATTAGGGTTATTTACATTAGAAAGGCGAAGGTTGAGGGTGGACCTGATTGAGGTCTACAAAATGAGAGGTATAGACCAGTGGATGGCAAGAAGCTTTCTCCCCCAGATTTGGGGACTCAATTACTAGGGGTCATGATTTCAAGGTGAGAGGAGAAAAGTTTTAGGGAGATATGCATGGAAAGTTTTTTTACAGAGTGGGGAGTGCCTGGAATGCTTTGCCAGTGGAGGTGGTAGAGGTGGGCATGATAGCGCCATTTATGATGTATCTAGACAGATACATGAATGGGCTGGGAGCAGAGGGATACAGGTCCTTGGAAAATAGGCAACAGGCATTGGTGCAGGCATGGAAGGCTGAAGGGTCTATTCCTATGCTGTAATTTTCTTTGTTCTTTGTATATTATCTTATTAAGTAACTTAATCAAATTAAGGCTATGCCAGCTCTTCATATCATTTGTACTTGAACAATGGTGAAAGAAAGGGTGGCAAAGTGGCTCAGTGGCTAGTACTGCAGCCAAATGTGGTCAAACCAAAGTCCTATACAACTCCAGGGATCTGAGCTCAATTTCACCCTCAGCTGACTGTCTGTGTAGAGATTGTACAGGGGACCTTTTTTCCCCCCTAGTTACCCTCTTTGTGATTTTGGATTGTCCTTAATCCTACTTGCCACAGGCATTCCATGGTCCCTTCTAGCCCTACTAATTTCTTGTTTAAGTTCTTTCTGTTTCTTTTATACTTCTCAAGGGCCTTGTTTGAATTTTCTTACTTAAACATTACGTATATTTCATTTTTCTTTTTAACTATACTTGCAAAATCTCTTGTCATCCAAGGTTTCTGAATCTTGTCATCTTTACCTTTCATTCTCACAGGAGCATGCTGGTCCTGGAGTCTGGTCAGCCAGTTTTTAAAAGACTGCCATAGTTCAAATATGAATTTCCCTTCAAACAGCTGCCACCAATCCATGTTTTTCCTGTTCCTGCCTAATCCTGTTGTAATTAGTCTTCCTTGAATTTAGCACTTCCACCCAAAGACCAGTTTATCCTTTTCCATAACGATGTTGAAAATTATGAAAATATAATCCCTGTTCCCAAAATGTGCCCCTGCTGAAACTTTAATCACCTGGCCAGGCTCATTCCCCAATACAAAATTTAATACTGCTCAATCCCTAGATGGACTATCTACACATTGTTTCAAGAATCCATCCTGGATACACATCATAAATTCTGTCCCATCTAAACCCCAGGCAAAAAGGGAGTCCCAGTGAACAATGCAGTAATTAAAATCATCCATTACCATATTGTTTATATATCATTCCATGATCTGCTTCCATACTTCCTCCACTAATTGCCATTAGATATGAGGAGGCCTTCCATGTATATATAGTACCGTATGAAGCAGAACTCATTTCAGATGCTTGAAATCATTTGATGTTTTCATCATTTAATCAGCTAATAACAGAGGAAAAGGATATTTCATTTGTGTCACCTTATGCAAGTGTTCACATAGTAACTCAGCAGCTGAGTATTTTTCTTTATTCATTCATGAGATGAGACCCAGGTCCCCAGAACATTATCTGAGTCTCTGGATTAACAGTCCAGTGATAATACCACTAGGCCATTGCCTCCCCATATGACTCCAGCATGACTCCAGTTCTTGTGCAAATTGAGGTAGGTGTACATCATAATATTCCCAAAATTTGCATTTAGTTCCACATCAGGTATAACATTAGCGCTGCAAATAGCAAAATGACATTCCTGGTGATAGGAAGCAATAAAATTACTGATTTTTGTCCAGCTTTCCATCTCTGTGTCTCCAGGACTCTGCTTCATGCTGTGCCCATGGAATCTCATGCGAGCTTCACGAGTAACTAAAATATATCTGATGGTGAAAATATTGAGTAGTAAAATCAGAACAAATGCAATCCCTAGGGTGAGGAGATTATGAAGAAACTCAACTGTTGCCTATACCAATGCAGCCATGTCATAACACAAAACCAGGATAGTCCATCAGCATATACTGACCTTTCATCATAAAATACCAGAAAATATTCTTCATACAGTTGCTGTTCCTAGAACTACAGCTACTGTTTACTCAGTACAATACTTACATTTTAGTTTCTGATATAAAATGGCCACAAATTGATGAAACATGAATGTGACGGTGAACCAAACAAAACAACCTGTATATAGCAGAATAGCATGTACATTACACACAGAATAGCATGATGAAAAAATACCCTTAATAATACACAAATGGAATATGCCCCAACATCAAGCCAAGGATAGTGACAAGTTGACCTGCCACTGCCATGGCAACCTGATAGCAAGTGACACATCTGGACAGACTGCATTGTCCCTGAAACAGGATAATAATTGACACTAAATTAACAGTGAAGAGGAGACATTTACATAAGAATTATATACCAGGTTAGAAGTAAAATCACCTCTTTGAAGCTGACATGAAAGCTCAATGCTGAATTTATTGAAATTAATATTGGTTATAATCCAAATCTCAGGTTCCTCTCTATCACTCCCTGGCTTAATGCTTTTGTATTTCCAAATTCTTTGACTTCTAATCTTGGATCATCGACTTGAAAGACAGTTCCAAACAATTCCATCTTCACCTCAACATCTGCTTGTAGACATGCTGGACGCTTCCAGTCTGTTCTGTTTAAATTTATGATTTTATAAATATGTTGAATGTTTTTTCTAACACAGTGAAATAAGTGTCGAACTAACTATGGTATTGTCATTTAACTATACCACAAGTGGCAGTATGGATGTCAAGTGTTTAAAATCAGCTTTTGGATTTCAGTGCACTGAAAAAATCTATAAAAATATCACAACTCCAACTATGTTATCTTCACAAAGGGAAATTATGAAATGCAAAATTAGGATGCTATACTTGATTAAGATGTATCAGCAGTGAGCAGTGAATTTTGTTCATGTGGTATGGCCTGGTGTGTATCTTTTCTAATTTACATGTAGATTATGCATGGGGGTCGAACATATTATTATATTTTAAACCTCCTGAATAGTGACAACTGTCTGCAAATTCAACTGCTTTCTCTTCACTAATGCTAATATTTTTTCCCTACTTCAGTTCCACTATTCCCCAAGTTATCTGTTATTTTTGTTAGAATAATGTACTTTCTTCCATAAATACAGACACAATATGATGTATATTTTCTCCCCCTATCCTGCGATCCTGTTTTTTTTCTGCCTTCAGCTGAAATTGTTGCACGTTGCCCCAGATTTTCCCTTTAATATACCTAAAGAATTTTTTACACTCCACTTGATTGTTTCTGGTGGTAGAACATACCTCACACTTGTCCACATTAAACTCCATTTGCCACCTCTCAGCCCAGCTCTGCAGCTTATCTATGTGTCTCTGTAACCTACAACATCTTTCGTCACTATCCACAGCTCCACAGACCTTAGGTGTCATCTGCAAATTTACTAACCTATCCTTCTATGCCCTCATCCAGGTCATTTATAAAAATGACAAACAGCAGTGGACCCAACACCAACCCTTGCGGTACACCACCAGTAACCGGTGTCCAGGATGAACATTTCTCATCAACCACCATCCTCTGTCTTCTTACGGCAAGCCAATTTCTGATCCAAACTGCTATATCTCCCACAATCCCATTCCTCCACATTTTGTACAATAGCCTACTGTGGGGAACCTTATCGAATGCCTTGCTGAAATCCATATACACCACATCAACCGGTTTACTCTCATCTACCTGTTTGGTCACCTTCTCAAAGAACTCAATAAGGTTTGTGAGGCACGACCTACCCTTCACAAAACCTTGCTGACTATTCCTAATCAAATTATTATTTTCTAGATGATTATAAATTCTATCCCTTATAACCTCTGCCAACACTCTACAAACAACTGAGATAAGGCTCACTGGTCTATAATTACCAGGGTTGTTTCTACTCCCCTTCTTGAACAGGGGAACCACATTTGCTATCCTCCAGTCTTCTGGCACTATTCCTGTAGACAATGACGAGTTAAAGATCAATACCAAAGGCTCGGCAATCTCCTACCTGGCTTCCCAGAGGATCCTAGGATAAATCCCAACCGGCCCAGGGGACTTATCTATTTTCACACCCTGTAGGATTTCTAATACCTCTTCCTTGTGAACCTCAATCCCACCTAGTCTAGTAGCCTGTATCTCAGTACTCTCCTCAACAACATTGTTGTTTTCTAGAGTGAATACTGTTGAAAAATATTCATTTAGTGCTTCCCCTATCTCCTCTGACTCCACACACAACTTCCCACTACTATCCTTGATTGGCCCTAATCTTGCTCTCGTCATTCTTGTATTCCTTAAATACCTATAGAAAGCCTTAGGGTTTACCCTGATCCTATCCGCCAACAACTTCTCATGTCTCCTCCTGGCTCTTCTGAGCTCTCTCTTTAGGTCTTTCCTGGCTACCTTGTAACCCTCAAGCGCCCTAACTGAGCCTTCACATCTCATCCTAACATAAGCCTTCTTCTTCCTCTTGACCAGAGATTCCACTTCCTTCATAAACCATGGCTTCCGCGCTCTACAGCTTCCTCCCTGCCTGACAGGTATGTACTTATCTGGGACACATAGGAGCTTTTCCTTCAATAAGCTCCACATTTCTAATATGCACATCCCCTGCAGTTTCCTTCCCCATCCTATGCTCCCTAAGTCTTGCCTAATCTCATCGTAATTGCCTTTCCCCCGGCTATAACTTGCCCAGTGGTATACACCTATCCCTTTCCATCACTAAACATAACAGAATTGTGATCTCTACCACCAAAGTGCTCACCGACTTCCAAATCTAACACCTGGCTGAGCTCATTACCCAGTACCAAATCTAATGTGGCTTTGCCCCTTGTTGGCTTGTCTACATACTGTGTCAGGAAGCCCTCCTGCACACACTGGACAAAAACTGACCCATCTATAGTACTTGAACTATAGTGTTCCCAGTCAATATTTGGAAAGTTGAAGTCCCCCATGACAACTACCCTGTCTCTCTCACTCCTATCGAGAATCATCTTTGCTATGCTTTCCTCTACATATCTGGGATTATTCGGAGGCCTATCGAAAACTGCCAACAGGGTGACCTCTCCTTTCCTGTCTCTAACCTCAGCCCATACTACCTCAGTTGACAAGTCCCCAAACATCCTTTCTGCAACTGTAATACTGTCCTTGACCAACA
Source organism: Stegostoma tigrinum (assembly GCF_030684315.1). NCBI lineage: Eukaryota > Metazoa > Chordata > Chondrichthyes > Orectolobiformes > Stegostomatidae > Stegostoma > Stegostoma tigrinum. The sequence goes on from NC_081400.1 coordinate 8,621,168, forward strand.
ATGCCACACCTCCCACTCTTTTACCATCTTCTCTGTTCTTACCGAAACATCTAAATCCTGGAACCTGCAAAAACCATTTCTGTCCCTGCTCTATCCATGTCTCCGAAATGCCCACAACATCGAAGTCCCAGGTACTAACCCATGCTACAAGTTCACCCACCTTATTCTGGACGCTCCTGGCATTGAAGCAGGCACACTTCAAACCAACTTCTTGCTTGCCGGTGCCATCTTGCATCCCTGAAACTTTATTTCGGACCTCCCTACTCTCAACCTTTTCTATACTCAAACTACAATTTTGGTTCCCATCCCCCTGCTGAATTAGTTTAAACCCACCGGAATAGCCTTAGCGAATTCCACCCCCCCCCCCACCGAGGGTATTGGTAACCCTCTGGTTCAGGTGAAGACCATTCTGCTTGTAGATGTCCCACCTACCCAGAAAGAGCCCCAAATTATCCAAGAATCCAAAACCCTCCCTCCTGCACCATCCCTGTAGCCACGTGTTCAACTCCTCTCTCTCCTTATTCCTGACCTCACTAGCAAAGGCAACAAACCAGAGACAATTCTGTTCATCCTAGCTCTAAGCTTCCTTCTTAGCTCCCTGAATTTCTGCCTTAAATCCCCATCTCTCTTCCTACCTATGTCGTTGGTGCCTATGGGACCACGACTTGGGGCTGCTCCCCCTCCCCCTTAAGGATCCCAAAAACATGATCAGAGACATCACAAACCCTGGCACCTGGGAGGCCATACACCAACCGTGAGTCTCTCTCATCCCCACAGAACCTCCTATCTGTCCCCCTGACTATGGTGTCCCCAATGACTACTGCTCTCCTCCTCTTCCCCCTTCCCTTCTGAGCAGCAGGGACAGAATCTGTGCTGGAGACCTGTGCCCCTCTGCTTTCCCTTGGTAAGTCATCCCCCCCCCAACAGTATCCAAAACGGTATACTTATTGTTGAGGGGAATGGCCACAGGGGATCCCTGCACTGCCTGCCAGTTCCCTTTCCGGACCCTGACCATAACCCATCTGCCTTTTTCTTGTACCTGAAGAGTGACTACCTCCCTGTAACTCCTCTCAATAACCCCCTCTGCCTCCCGAATGATCTGAAGTTCATCCAGATCCAGCTCCAGCTCCAGTTCCCTAACGCGGTTTTCGAGGAGCTGGAGTTGGGTGCACTTCCCGCAGATGTAGTCAGCGGGGACACTAGTGGTGACCCTTACCTCCCACATTCTGCAGGAGGAACATTCAACTGCCCTGACCTCCATTTCCATTATTCTAAATTCCCAAAGAGACTGTTGAAAAATAAAGAATAAAAAATAAACTAGTTACCTTGCCAATCTGGCACACAGAACCTTTTCTTTGGTTAGAGGAGGAGGATGGGTGGAAGACACTATCCGAGTAGTGTTTCGGGTAACGCAACCACACACATATATTACCTCACTTACTCAGCAGTCCCGTGGCCGCTCCTGCTCAGCGTACGCTCCGCCTATTCACGAGGTAAGTTTTTAAATCAGTGACTCACCTTCCCGGCAACTACCTGGTCGATGCTACCGCTCCTCCAACAAAAATGGAGGGCCCCGATGCTCGTGGTAAGTTTTTAAATCAGTTATGTGGCAATCTGTTTCAGATATGAATGCTGCAATTTTGCTTGGAGTTACCTTTCAGCTAAAAGTGTGCAAGCTGGTCTTTTTGTATTAAAGAAATAAGAACTAACCAATTTAATATGTTAATGTGAGTTTAATCACTTCTGAAAACTTAATGATTAGTGGAATTGAGGAAGGAAATTAAAAGATGTGTTCCTTTACTGATTCCTAACATTTTCAACCTCCAGGAATTATTTCATTCTCTTCTATAGCAGAAGATATTCATTTAGTGAGTATGTGGAGCATAACTAATAATTATTCTAATCATGTGTAAAGTACAAAGTAACTGCTGGTCAAATGAATCAAATATATAAAACCAAATGCCAATGCATAACTGATTAAAGTAATAAGATAGCTATTTTGAGAACACTAAGAACTGTTTATAGAAGAGAATCCCTACAGTGTGGAAGTAGGCCATTCAGTCCATGCCAACACTCCAATGAGCATCCCACCAGTCCCCAATATATTCCTGCAACTCTACATTTCCAATGGTTAATCCACCTAACCTCTTCAGACTATGGGAGAATGTACAAACTCCACACAAACAGTAACCTGAGGGTGGAATTGAACCCAGGTCCTCAGTGCTGTGAAGCAGTAATACTAACTACTGAGCCAACATGCCAAGTTCAGGAGTCACACTTCCAGTATGTGGAAACTTCTGGATACCTATTTTCTTCAATACAACCTCATCTGCAGGAGAGCAATTTCAAGGTTTGGATCAGATCAAAAATGGTGCTACTGGGTAGACAACCAGGCTTCAGTTTTGGACTCCTTTGCTGAAGAAGGATGCGCTTGCTCTCGAGGGAGTGCAGCGAAGGTTTACCAGGCTGATACTGGGGATGGTGGATCTGATGTATGAGACAGATTTGACTAGACTGGGATAACAATGTGTGAAGCTGGATGAACACAGCAGGCCAAACAGCATCTCAGGAGCACAAAAGCTGACGTTTCGGGCCTAGACCCCTTCATCAGAGAGGGGGATGGGGAGAGGGTGCTGGAATAAATAGGGAGAGAGGGGGAGGCGGACCGAAGATGGAGAGAAAAGAAGATAGGTGGTGATGAGAGTATAGGTGAGGAGGTAGGGAGGGCATAGGTCAGTCCAGGGAAGACGGACAGGTCAAGGAGGCGGGATAAGGTAATAGGTAGGAAATGGAGGTGCGGCTTGAGGTGGGAGGAGGGGAGGGGTGAGAGGAAGAACAGGTTAGAGAAGTGGAGATAGGCTGGGCTGGTTTTGGGATGCAGTGGGGGGAGGGGACGAGCCGGGCTGGTTTAGTGATGCCGGGGGGGGGGGGGGGGAAGAACTGGGCTGGTTTTGGGATGCAGTGGGGGAAGGGGAGATTTTGAAGCTTGGGAAGTCCACATTGATACCATTGGGCTGCAGGGTTCCCAAGCGAAATATGAGTTGCTGTTCTTGCAACCTTTGGGTGGCATCATTGTGGCACTGCAGGAGGCCCATGATGGACATGTCGTCTGAGGAATGGGAGGGGGAGGTTAAAATGGTTTGCGACTGGGAGGTGCAGTTGTTTATTGCGAACCGAGTGGAGGTGTTCTGCAAAGCGGCCCCCAAACTACTGAGTCATCAAGTAGATGGACCACAAAGCTGAATTATGCATAAAAATGAAGGAGATATACTACATGGTACCTTGAAAAGTGTATCTGGTTCATATAAGCAGCATTTTTCAGCACTCAGGAGGTAAGCCTAATATTCACATACACCATCTCACCTTAACACTCATTTCAGTGAACATGGTCCTCCATTAAAGCTATGAAGGGAGGCTGGATAAACGCAGGGTGTTTTCTGAAGAGCAGAACTGAATGAGGTGTATGAGATTGTGAGGGTCTTGGACAGGTAGACAGAAAACAGCCGCTCCCTCAAGCTGAAGGGTTAATAACAAGGAATCTGGTGTGTTGTTGCAGTATGTCTTGTAAACGGTACAAACTGCTGCTACTGTACACCTGTGGGCTTGGGAATGAATGTTCAAATGGCGGATGGTGGGCTGATCAAATAGGCTGATCTTCCCTGGATGGTGTCAAGCTGCTTGAGTGCTTGTGACATTCATAAGATCGATAGACTTAGGAGCAGAATTACGTAATTAGGGCATTGAGTCTGCTCCGCCATTTAATGAATCCTGAATTCCTGCCTTATTCCTGTAACCCTGGATTTCCCTCACTGATGAAAAATTCACTTCATCATTGAACAGACTTCACAAACTAGCCTCGACAATGGTCTGCATTAAATAATTTTACACATTCATTACTCTTAGGGAATTTTAAATATGGCAGGGCAAAGAGCAGAGGTGTTAGCAGGGGTGCACTCTGGGCTCAGTGACCATAATTCTATCAGTTTTGCAACAGCTATGGAAAGGATAGGTCTGGTCCACAAGTTAGAAGTGCTAAATTGGGACAAAATTGACAGTCTTGGACAGGAACTTTCAAACGTTTATCGGGAGAGGTCATTTGAAGGGAAAGGGGCGGCTAGTAAATGGGAGGCTTTCAAAGGTGAGCTAATGAGGGTTCAGGGCCAGCATGCTCCTGTTAGAGTGAAGGGTAAGGCTTTGTCCAAGGGAACCCTGGACAACCAGATTTATTGAGATTCTGTTTTGAAAACAGAGGATGCATACAACATGTACAGAGAGCTGAGTCAAGTGAATTTCTTGAGGAGTACAAATAGTATCACCTGCACTTCAGAGAGAAATCAGGAGGGCTAAGAGGGAACATGAGATGGCTTTGGCAGATAAGGTGAAGGAGAATTCAAAGAGATTCTACAATCACATGAAAGGCAAAAGAATAACTAGGGAGTGAAGAAGGCCTCTTAAAAATCCACAAGGTCATTTACGTGCAAAACCACAAGAAATGGGTGAGATCCTAAATGAATATTTCACGTCAGTGCCATCGAGAAATGTATGGATGCTAGTCAACTTAGGGAAATAAATTGTGATGTCTTGAAGAGTGTCCACATTTCAGAAGCGCAGGTGCTGGAAATGCATTAAGACAGACAAATCCCTGGGACCTGATGAAGAGTATCCCAGGACTTTGTGGGAGCCTAGGGAGGAAATTGCAGGGTCCCTAACAGAGATATTTGCATCATCAACAGCCATGGGTGAAATGCCCAAACAAGTGGAGAGTGGCTAATGTTGTGCTATTGTTTAAGAAAGACTGCAGAGAAATGCCTGGGAACTACACACTGGTGAGCCTAATGTCCGTGGTAGGTATAAGTTTTTAGAGGGGATTGTGAGAGACAGAATCTACAGGTATTTGGACGGGTAAGGTCTCATTTGGGATAGTCAGCATAGCTTTGTGCATAGTAAACTGTGTCTCACAAATTTGATTCAGTTTTTGAAGGGGCGAGCAAGAAAGTCGATGAGTGCAGTAGGCATTGTCTACAGAAACTTTAACAAGGCCTTTGACAAGGTAGACTGTCAAGTAAAGTTAAATCTCACAGGATCCAGAGATAGCTAGCCAACTCTTGCCTTGAGGGTGAAAGACAGAGGGTGAAGGTAGAGGGTTGTTTTTCAGGATGGAGGCCTGAGACCAATGGTGGATCGGTGATGGAACCACTATTATTGGTCATTACACAGATGATTTACACTAGAATTTAGGAGGTATGGTTAGTAAGTTTGTGGATGACACCAGGATTGGTGATATAGCGGACAGTGAAAAATGTTATGAGGAATGCAATGAGATCTTGATCAACTGGGCCAATGGGCTGAAGAATGGCATATGGAATTTAATTCAGATTTTGGTAACACAAACCAGAGCAGGACTCTCACAGTCAATGGTGGAGCCCTGGGGAGTGTTACAGAGCAAAGTGATCTGGGGTACAGGTTCATAGCTCCTTGAAAATAGGGGTCACAGGTAGACAGGGCAGCGAAGAAGCATTTCGGCATGCCAGCTTTCATTGATCAGAACGCTGAATATTGGAGTTGGGACATCTAACCCTAAACAAATGCAGCTATACAAGACATTGGTGAGGCCACATTTGGAATCTTGCATGCAGTTCTGGTCATCCTACAACATGAAGGACATTATTAAACTAGAAAGAGTACAGAAAGAATTTACTGGGATGCTACCTGGACTGGAAGGTTTGAGTTAAAAGGAGAGGTTGGATAGGCTGGGACTTTTTTTCACTGAAGCATAGGAGACTGAGGAGCGGCCTTATAGAGCTATATAAAATAATGACAGGCTTGATAGGGCAGATAGCTGACAAATTTTCCCCATGGTTCTGGAATACAAAACTATAATATAAAACGTTTATGGTGAGAGGAGAGAGAAACAGAAGAGCAATTTGTTCACAGAGCGTTGTGAGTATCTGGAACAGGCTGCTAGAGGTAGTGGTGGAAGTGAATATAATTTTGCCATTTAAGAAATATTTAGACAGGTTCATGGATGGGATCGGGATGGATGGATATGGACCAAACACAGGCAAAAGGGACTAGATTAATTGTGAAAACTGGGTGGCATCGGCAATTAGGGCCGAAAGGCATGTTCCATGCTGTAGAAATGTATGGATGCTAGTCAACTTAGGGAAATAAATTGTGATGTCTTGAAGAGTGTCCACATTTCAGAAGCGCAGGTGCTGGAAATGCATTAAGACAGACAAATCCCTGGGACCTGATGAAGAGTATCCCAGGACTTTGTGGGAGCCTAGGGAGGAAATTGCAGGGTCCCTAACAGAGATATTTGCATCATCAACAGCCATGGGTGAAATGCCCAAACAAGTGGAGAGTGGCTAATGTTGTGCTATTGTTTAAGAAAGACTGGGTGGCATGGGCTCTACAACCCCATCCTCTGAGATTATCCGCTCTGCTCCTAGATTCTCCCACAATGGGAAACAACCTTTCCACATCTATCCTAACAAGCCCGTAAGCGTGTTGTATTTTTCAATGAGGTTATTTCTCACTCCTATAAATTCCAACTAATACACGCTCAAGCTACTCAACCCCTTCTCATAAGAAAATCCTTCCATACCAGGTAACAACCTAGTGAGCATTCTCTGAACTGTTTCCAAGGTCAGTATATTTTTCCTGATTTATGTGGACCAAAACTGTGCAGTTTTCAAGGTGTGGTCTGACTAAAGCGTAATTTTACAAATACCACCCTATTTTTACAGTCCATTTCCTTTTTAAAAAAAACGCCAGCATTCTTCATTGTTAGCCACTGAACTTGGATGCTAACTTTGTGTGATTCATGCTCAAATATCGCCAAAATCTTCTATGCTGTAGCTTTATGTAGTCTACCTCCCTCTAAATAATATTCAGTTTTTTCATTCATCCTGGCGAAGGCATAACCTCATAATTTACCACATCCTGGAAATGGAAGAAGTGCACGAAGTTGGGCTTATCAAGAGTAATAACCAATGGGTTATGGACTTGTCCGCAGGAAGTCCTGAGATAAATCAAAACAGATTATCAATCTGCCTCTTCGTGCCTGAAAAAGACATAATGCAGTACTTAGAACGGAACTGCGTTATATGCCCTTTACAATAAACTTCTTTCCAGATCTCTGGATTCTTAACTTCAGCAGCAACAATCTCCTTCGACTTTTGGACCGAACCTGATTCAATCTGGGTATGATTAACAGCAGCAAAATCTAACCCCTGCAGTTGCTGGTGAACCTGCTGATGCCTCTGAAAGTTGGATGACTGAGTGAATGCCTTCCCACCGAGCAAGTGAACAGTGTCTCCCCCGGTGTGAATCCGCTGGTGCAAAGTAAGGCTGGATGTGCGGTTGAATCCTTTCTCACACTCAGAACAGGTGAATAGTCTCTCCCCAGTGTGAGTGTGCTGATGAGTGAGAAGGTCGGATGAATTTGAGAAACCCTTCTCACACTCGATGCAGGAGAACGCCCACTCCCTATCGTGGATGTGCTGGTGCATCAACAGGTTTGAGTAACGAGTGAATCTCTTTGTGCACACTGAGCAGGCAAATGGAGACTTCCCGATAGGAACTCACTCATGCATGGCAAGATGGGAAGACTGCCTAAATCTCTTTCCACAGTGGGAATATGGAAATGGTTTTTCATCTGTCTGAGCTCATCGGCGCTTAGTCAGTTCTGCTGAGGTTTTAAAAGTGTTTCTGCAACCAGAGCATTTAAAAGGTCTCTCGCCTGTATGGACATGTTGGTGTATCTGCAAACTGGACAACCGAATGAATCCCTTCCCACATCTCCAGCAGATGAATGGCCTGTCACCGGTATGGCTGTGTATATGACTTTCCAGCAGCGAAGGGTAAATGAATCCTTTCCCACACACGGAGCAATTAAATGGTTTCTCCTGAGAGTGAACCCACTTGTGTCAGAGCAAGTTGGGAGCATTCATGAAGTTCTTTCCACACTCAGAACGGTTTAAGGAACAGTTGTTGGGAGTGATGAGTAAATATGTCCCTCTGAGACAGGCAAGAAGGGGTAAGATTAGGGAACCTTGGATGACGAGAGCGGTGGAGCTTCTAGTGAAAAGGAAGAAGGTAGCTTACATAAGGTGGAGGAAGCTAGGGTCAAGTTCAGCTAGAGAGGATTACATGCAGGCAAGGAAGGAGCTCAAAAATGGTCTGAGGAGAGCCAGGAGGGGGCACGAGAAAGGCTTGGCAGAAGGAATCCGGGAAAACACAAAGGCATTTTACACTTACGTGAGGAATAAGAGAATGGTCAAAGAAAGAGTAGGGCCGATCAGGGATAGCATAGGGAACTTGTGTGTGGAGCCTGAGGAGGTAGGGGAAGCCCTAAATGAGTTTTTTGCTTCTGTCTTTACGAAAGAATCGAACTGTGTAGTGAATGAAACCTTTGAGCAGGTGTGCATGCTGGAATGGATAGAGATAGACGAAGCTGATGTGCTGAAAATTTTGTCAAACATTAAGATTGACAAGTCGCCAGGCCCGGATCAGATTTGTCCTCGGCTGCTTTGGGAAGCGAGAAATGCAATTGCTTCGCCACTTGCGAAGATCTTTGCATCCTCGCTCTCCACTGGAGTCGTACCTGAGGACTGGAGAGAGGCAAATGTAATTCCTCTCTTCAAGAAAGGAAATAGGGAAATCCCCGGCAATTATAGACCGGTAAGTCTCACGTCTGTCGTCTGCAAGGTGTTAGAAAGGATTCTGAGGAATAAGATTTATGACCATCTGGAAGAGCATGGCTTGATCAAATACAGTCAACACGGCTTTGTGAGGGGTAGGTCATGCCTTACAAACCTTATTGAGTTTTTTGAGGATGTGACTAGAAAAGTTGATGAGGGTCGAGCTGTGGATGTGGTGTATATGGACTTCAGTAAGGCATTTGATAAGGTTCCCCATGGTAGGCTCATTCAGAAGGTCAGGAGGAATGGGATACAGGGGAACTTAGCTGCTTGGATACAGAATTGGCTGGCCAACAGAAGACAGCGAGTGGTAGTAGAAGGAAAATATTCTGCCTGGAAGTCAGTGGTGAGTGGAGTTCCACAGAGCTCTGTCCTTGGGCCTCTACTGTTTGTAATTTTTATTAATGACTTGGACGAGGGGATTGAAGGATGGGTCAGCAAGTTTGCAGACGACACAAAGGTCGGAGGTGTCGTTGACAGTGTAGAGGGCTGTTGTAGGCTGCAGCGGGACATTGACAGGATGCAGAGATGGGCTGAGAGGTGGCAGATGGAGTTCAACCTGGATAAATGCGAGGTGATGCATTTTGGAAGGTCGAATTTGAAAGCTGAGTACAGGATTAATGATAGGATTCTTGGCAGCGTGGAGGAACAGAGGGATCTTGGTGTGCAGATACATAGATCCCTTAAAATGGCCACCCAAGTGGACAGGGTTGTTAAGAAAGCATATGGTGTTTTGGCTTTCATTAACAGGGGGATTGAGTTTAAGAGTCGTGACATCTTGTTGCAGCTCTATAAAACTTTGGTTAGACCGCACTTGGAATACTGCATCCAGTTCTGGGCGCCCTATTATAGGAAAGATGTGGATGCTTTGGAGAGGGTTCAGAGGAGGTTTACCAGGATGCTGCCTGGACTGGAGGGCTTATCTTATGAAGAGAGGTTGACTGAGCTCGGTCTCTTTTCATTGGAGAAAAGGAGGAGGAGAGGGGACCTAATTGAGGTATACAAGATAATGAGAGGCATAGATAGAGTTGATAGCCAGAGACTATTTCCCAGGGCAGAAATGGCTAGCACGAGGGGTCATAGTTTTAAGCTGTTTGGAGGAAAGTATAGAGGGGATGTCAGAGGCAGGTTCTTTACGCAGAGAGTTGTGGGAGCATGGAATGCGTTGCCAGCAGCAGTTGTGGAAGCAAGGTCATTGGGGTCATTTAAGAGACTGCTGGACATGTATATGGTCACAGAAATTTGAGGGTGCATACATGAGGATCAATGGTCGGCACAACATTGTGGGCTGAAGGGCCTGTTCTGTGCTGTACTGTTCTATGTTCTATGTTCTATATATGGCCTCTCCTTGGCATGCCCACGCTGGTGCGCCCATAGCTCTGAGGACTGAATGAATCTGTTCACACACACAGAACAGGTGAACGGCCTCTCCCCAGTGTGAACCCGCTGATGGCTGAGAAGCTTAGAGGATTGTTGGAACCTCTCGCCACATAGAGAGCAGCAAAATGGCTTATCAGTGTGAATCAACTGGTGTGTAGTCAGTTCTTCAGAGGTTTTAAACCAGCCCCCACATTCACAGCAGTTAAAGGGTTTCTCGTCTGTGTGAATCCACTGGTGTGCTAACTGAGAGAAATGGTTCCCATATTCGGGGCCGCTGAACGGTTTCCCTCCAGAATGTGTTCTCTGGTGTTTATACAGACCAGATGACTGAGTAAATCCCTTCCCACACTGGGAGCAGATGAATGGCCTCTCCCCTGTACGACTGCGTCGGTAAATTTCCAGAAGGGATGGAGACCTGTACTGCTTCCCACAGTCCCCACATTTCCACGGCTTCTCCATGGGTGGGGCCTGCACCCTTGTGTCTCTCCAGGTTGGATGATCAGTTGAAGTTTCAAACACTACACATACCTGGTCTCTCCCCAGCTGTGAATGATTTATCACAGCTGAATAACTGGTTAAATCTCTTTCCACAGTTAGTGGACTGGAACATTCTCACTCATTGCTGTTTCATGCACACTGATGACTGAAACCTTTACCAACAGACAAGGCTTTCTTCTCCACAATCAAAGATCGACAATCGTGAGTCCTGATGAATTGAGTGACTGTCAGATGCAGGCATAATATTTGGTTGCAGTTTGCCTGTCATCAAGTACTTCCTTTCCAATTTCCTGAAAAAGGCGAAAAACATCCTCACTGTGAGGAAAGGACAGAATTCAGAACATGTAATAACCTGTTTGTACCCTGAAAGCTATAAGACATGATCTTGCACACTCTCCCCTCTCCCCGTGTGGAAATCTATATTTTCACATCTTCATAAATACATCCTACATTCCCGTTGACCCTCTTTCCAGAGCGTGGTTCACTTCAGCAGTCATTGCTTCCTCTCTCTCTTACCTGAAGCTGCCTATGGACTTTGTTCATTTTTACTCTCTCTGATTCATAGACTCAAGCACTTAGACCAAAAGAAGTGGCCATTTGGGCCACTTCATTCACACTAGTCAATAAAGTGCTGACTACATTACTCCCATTTTCCAGCACTTGGTCCAACACAAGTCAATACTTAAATATAAATTAAATGTCAAAAAGCTTCTGACTCAACTACCCTTAAAGGCAGAGAGTTCCAAATATCCCACTACTAAATTAAGGAAAAATATTAGAACAAAAACAAAGTTGCTGGAAAAGCTCAGCAGTTCTGGCAGCATCTGTGGAGGAGAAAACAGAGTTAACATTTTGGGTCCAGTGACCCTTCCTCAGAACTGATGGTGGCTGGGAAATGTCAGTTTATAAGCAGAAAATAGGGAGGTAGGTGGGGCAGGGAGTAAACGATAGGATAGAGCCCAAAGACAGTTGGACAGATAAAAGAGTTACTAACAATCAAGCTGGGAGGGTGAATAGCTGTTATCAATACTTGTTATTCAATCAGGTCCGACCCATTTCCCACACTTCTGCCCTCGCCCCTTCTCTTCCCTCCCGCAACAGCGATAGGGTTTCCTCTATTATCACTTACCATCCCACCAGCATCCACATCCAGAAGATCATCAGATGCCATTTCTGCCACCTCTATCAAGATGCCACCATCAGGCACATATTCCCCTCCCCTCCCTTGTCCACCTTCCGCAGGGACCGTTCCCTCTGAGACACCCTGGTCCATACTTCCTTCACCCCCAACACCTCCCCACAGCCCTACGGCACTTTCCCCTGTAACCGGTGAAGGTACAGCACCTGCCCATTTACCCCTTCCCTCCCCAGTATCCGAGGGCCCGAACATACCTCACAGGTGAAGCAACACTTCACCTGCACTTCAAAGAATCTAGACTACTGCATTCGCTGCTCACAATGTGGTCTCTTCTACATTGGGGAAACAAAGCATAGACTTGGTGACCGCTTTGCAGAACATCTACGTTCTGCTTGCAAAAAAGACCCTGAACTACCTGTTGCCTGCCACTACAATGCACTACCTTGCTCCCTGGCCAACATCTCAAGTGGCACAGTGGCTCAGTGGTTAGCACTGCAGCCTCACAGCACCAGGGACCCGAGTTCGATTCCAGCCTTGGGCATGTGTCTGTGTGGAGGTTGCACATTCTCCCCGTGTCTGCGTAGGTTTCCACCGGGTGGTCTGGTTTCCTCCCACAGTCCAAAAATGTGCAGGCTAGGTGGATTGGCCATGCTAAATTGTACTCAGTATTCAGGGGTGTGTGGGTTATAGGGGGATGGGTCTGGGTGGGATATATCAAGGGGCTGTGTGGGCTTGTTGGGCCAAAGGGCCTGTTTTCACACTGTAGGGAACCTAATCTAATCTCTGTCTCTGGCTTGCTACAGTGTTCCAATGAAGCCCAGCGCAAGCTGGAGGAACAAAACCTCATTTTTCGCTTGGGGACCCTACAGCCCTCTGGACTCAATACTGAGTTCAATAATTTTAGGGCCTAAACTCTCCCATGTCCTAGCCCCCCACCCCACACACCAGGCGTTGTTACCACAGAGCCTGCCTACTACACACCCACTGTTGTTAGTCACTAACAGTCCCCATTAACAACTATTCATCCTCCCAGCCTGATTGTTAGCAACTCCTTTGTCTGTCCAGAGATAATAGGAACTGCAGATGCTGGAGAATCTGAGATAACAAGGTGTGGAGCTGGATGAACACAGCAGGCTAAGCAGCATCGTAGGAGCAGGAAAGCTGATGTTTTGGGCCTAGACCCTTCTAGGCCTGAAACGTTAGCTTTCCTGTTCCTAAGATGCTGCTTGGCCTGCTGTGTTCAGCCAACTCCTCACCTTTGTCTGTCCAATTGTGTTTCTCTCTCTTTGGGCTCTATCCTATCATTTACCCCCTATCCCACCCACCTACTTATTTAATGCATATAAAATGACATTTTCCCAGCCACCATCAGTTCTGAGAAAGGATCACTAGACCTGAAACGTTAACTCTGTTTTCTCCTCCACAGATGCTGCCAGACCTGCTGAGCGTTTCCAGAAACTTTGTTTTTATTTCTGATTTACAGCATTTTTAAATTTTATTAAGGAAAAATATTCCTCTTCAACTCTAGTCTTAACCTACATTCAATCTATGCCTCCGTTTATAGGTCCCTCATGGAAATGGGAAATCATATCCCCTCAAACATCTTCTCCTGGAAAGAGCAGCTTCCTCTCCACTCTCGAAAGTACTAGTTAGTACAGAAATAGGAAAACGGGGCAAATGAATGATGGTTCAACAGCTGAGCTGCAGAAGAGGTTTTTTGTCTTATCGAGCCTGCACTAACAAATCTACGCTAAACTTACACGAGTTCCATTCTCCACTCCTTGGCCAATAGACTTGAACACTGTGACATTTGAGGTGCTCATCCAAGTACATTCTAAACGTTGTGAGGTTTTCTGCCTCAGCTTTCCTCACAGGTAGTGCAACTCAGATTTCCACTAACTTTTGGGTGAAAATTATTTCCATAAGTCCCCTGAAACCCCTGTTTTTTTTCATCTTAAAAGTATTCCTCCTTGTTTATGACCCTTCAACTAAGGAGACTAGCTTTCTATCTGTCCAGGCAATGCCCTGCACAATCTTATACACCTCATCAGGTCCATTTTTGGGCTTCTCTGCTGTAAAGAAAACAACCTGAGCTTTCCGGCCTCTCTTCGTAGTTAAGATGCTCCTGGTGAATCTCTTCTCACCTCGTCCAATGCAATCACATCCTTCCTTTGGTGGAGTGATTATCTAGACTTTTGGTTCACTCAATGGGAATTCAATACAGAATGGGAAACATGAGTTTTGTTTAAGGTTTCCTGCAGGAAGTAAAGTCCCCAAACTGAAAGGCAAGCAGGAAAGGATAAAAGGCTCAGGCTGAAAGGCCTACCTGCGGTAAGAACAACAACAAAATGTTGTCAAAAATCAAGCACAATGCGAGTGCAGGGAAAGCCCTCTGGGAAAGGATTTCAGGGAAGATGTGTGACCAGACTATGGCACTGTGGTAAAGGGAGCCATTCAAACAAGGGGAAGAAATAAAAATATAATGGGTGCTAGGAGAAGTATAACTGGGGAGATAGATACTGTTCTCTGCAATCGTGAGTGCCAAAGGTTATTTGCCGATCTGGTACCAGGGTTAAGGATATCTCCTCAGAACTGGGCAGGAGCTTGTAGTGGAAGGGGGAATGATCACATTGTCATTATCCATGTTGGTATTAATTACATGATAGGATTATAAAGGAGATTTAGCTGAAAGATTTTGAACAGTGAGGAGCTGAAATAGAAAACAGAACTTTCAAAATAACATCGAACATAGAACATTACAGCACACTACAGGCCCTTCGGCCTTCAATGTTGTGCCGACCTGTCATACCAATCTCAAGCCCATCTAACCTACACTATTCCATGTACATCCATATGCTTGTCCAATGACGACTTAAATGTACTTAAAGTTGGCGAATCTACTACCATTGCAGGCAAAGCGTTCCATTCCCTTACTACTCCCTGAGTAAAGAAACTACCTCTGACATCTGTCCTATATTTTTCACCCCTCAATTTAAAGCTCTGACCCCTCGTGCTCGCTGTCACCATCCTAGGAAAAAGGCTCTCCCTATCCACCTATCTAATCCTCTGATTATTTTAGATGTCTCAATTAAGTCACCTCTCAACCTTCTTCTCTCTAACGAAAACAGCCTCAAGTCCCTCAGCCTTTCCTCATAAGACCTTCCCTCCATACCAGGCAACATCCTAGTAAATCTCCTCTGCACCCTTTCCAAAGCTTCTATATCCTTCTTATAATGCGGTGACTAGAACTGTACGCAATGCTCCAAGTGCGGCCGCACCAGAGTTTTGTACAGCTGCAGCATAACCTCATGGTTCCGGAACTCGATCCCTCTATTAATAAAAGCTAAAACACTGTATGCCTTCTTAACAGCCCTGTCAACCTGGGTGGCAACTTTCAAGGATCTGTGTACAAGGACACCAAGATATTTCTGCTCATCTACACTACCAAGGATCTTACCATTAGCCCAGTACTTTGCATTGCGGTTACTCCTACCAAAGTGCATCACCTCACACTTGTCCGCATTAAACTCCTTTTGCCACCTCTCAGCCCAGCTCTGCAGCTTATCTATGTCTCTCTGTAACCTACAACATCCTTTTTCACTATCCACAACTCCACAGACCTTGATGTTGTCTGCAAATTTACTAACCCATCCTTCTACGCCGTCATCCAGGTCATTTATAAAAATGACACAGCAGTGGACCCAACACCGACGCATGCGGTACACCACTAGTAACTGGTCTCCAAGATGAACATTTCCCATCAACTACCACCCTCTGTCTTCTTTCAGCAAGCCAATTTCCGATCCAAACTGCCTTATCTCCCAGAATCTCACTCCTCCGCATTTTTGTACAATAGTCTACTGTGGGGAACCTTTTCGAATGCCTTGCTGAAATCCATGTACACCACATCAACCGGTTAACTCTCATCTACAACTGGGATTACTAACTGCTCATCAGACAAACTGGCATAGTGTCAATAAAGTTGAGTTAAATGGCTAAAGATTGTAGTGGGTGGAAGGTGTTTCAGTTCATAGGACACCAACAATGGGATAAACAGGTCATCTTCTGATGAAGGGTCTAGGCCCAAAATGTCAGCCTTCCTGCTCCGCTGATGCTGCTTGGCCGGCTTTGTTCATCCAGCTCTACACCTTGTTATCTCATCTTCTGATGGAATGGACTCCACTTGAAGCTTGCTGGGATCAGGATCCTTACAAATCAAAAAAACTGGAGCTTGTAAAGAGGTCTTTAAACTAACTGGGGCCAGACTGGAAACATGCTTACAAAGGAAAAGATTATGCCAACATAGCATGCCATAGCTGACAAGACCAGAGCATAAAACTAATAGAAAAACAGCAACAAAATAGGGTCAGTAGGAGGTGAGGGAGTGATATAAAGGCAATCTCAATGGCTCTTCATGTAAACGTGCCTTTGAGTTTAAAAGAAAATAAATGAATGACCGATACAAATAGATGGGCACAATGCTACATCCAGAATGGAGTCATGGCTGCAAGGAAACCAAAGCTGGAAACCAAATATCCATGGGAATCAGACAGCCAAGAAGGAAAGCTGATAGGGTAACTTTGATGGTATAGGATGGAGTAAGTATAACAGCAAGAAATTATCTTGGGTCAGGGAAATATGGGAAATACTGCTGTTTGGGAAAATGGAACATTGTGATGCAGATGTGGAAGATTGGGCGTGGAAGAATGAGATACTTTTCTCAGGCAAATGGGATAGAAGGGGCTCACTGACAAAAAGTCATTCTCTAAACTGCTTGTGGAGCAACAACTTTCAGCATCATAAAGACTTTAACTTACCCAGCAACTCTGGAGTCAAAATCTTTTCATGAACTGATAATTATGATAATGGACCATTATGACGCCATACCATCTGTTATATAACAGCATTACAAGTTTTAACTGGGGAACCAGTTACTGAATTATTGACAAGACTACACAAATAGGTGAAACAGGTCAGCAATTTTGGAAATGTTAAGGGATCACTGAACTTGTGGAGTAATAAATGTGACCCAAAGAGAACTACTGGATGAACCAGATCTTTACCTCAAGAAAGCCATAGAACTGGCCCCTTCCCATGAAATAATGGAAGAAACGGGTGCAGGAGCTTCAGGAGTCGTGACTGGATAATACTCAGCGCTCCTACTGCCAGCAAAGAAATTTGATTGGAGCTGGAGGCTGCCAGTTTCAAGACTGGATGGAAAGTTTCTCCGCAATGCAGGGAGGTGCAAGAATGACAATGCCACACTTGTAGTCATAGGGTTCACCCTAGATAAGGCTTCTAAAACAGGCAAAACACAGGCCATACAGCAGTATCACCTAATGACAGGCCTGTACAAATAAATCAACCCGCGAATGGGAAATTATCTTACTGCTCCCAAAGCGGCCACAATTAAAATGCAAATCCCAGAATTTCCTTCAAGTGACTTTCAATCAATCAAAACCTGCATCTCCTTTCTAACTGATTAAAAGATTTAACAGGAGGAAGTCAGCCAACTATTCAGGTTTATTCAATACATTCACATCAGTTGTATGACGCTTTGATCTTTTACTCAGAAATTCTGTGTCTTGATGCCTCTCTCGCCATACCTGATAAAGGAGCAATGTTCCAAAAGCTCGATGGAACTTGACGGGTCATATCATTACAAAAACTCACAAATGGCTGTGTGCATATTCTTGCTTCAACTAGATCTTGACGGATCATCCATGAAGTATGTTATCATAAATACTCACAAAGGACTGTATGAATTCACTTGCTCAAGAAGTGTCACTGTACCCAAAACATTAACTGTAATTTCTCTCCACAGATTCTGCTAGACCTGCTGAGTTTTTCTAGCAATCTTTGCTTTTCTTAAATATTTATTGGCCTTTATTTCAAAGGGACTGGAATATAAAAGTAGGAAAGTTTTCCTAAAACCATAAAAGGCACCAGTCAGACCACAGCTTGAATATTATGAAGTTTTCCGTCTCTTACCAAAGGAAAGATATACTGAAATTGGAAGAAGCCCACAGCGTTCGTTAGACTGATTCCAAGTTTGGAGGAACTGTCTTGTGCGCAGATTGAATAGATTGAGCCTGGAGTCATAGGGATTTAGAAAAGTGAGAGGTGACATGATTGAGACATTAGATTCTGAGGCAATTTGACAGGGCTAAGGAACATTAAAAAGGCTTTGTACCTGAATGCGTGGAGTAGTTGAAATAAAGTGGATGAATTAATCAAGCAAATATGCAACAAAAACAGAAATTGCAGGAAACTCAGCAGGTTTGGCAGTATGTCTAAACATGAACCAGAGTTGACGCAGAGAAGTTGCTGGATTCAAAACGTTACTCAAAACGAATGCCTAGTTCAGCAAGAAGCCATTCGGCCCACTGTATCTGCACACACCCTCTGAACAAGATCCCACCCTATCCCCATGACCCAACATTTACCAAAGTTAATCCACCCAACTTGCATATCTCTGGACACTCTGGGTCAATTTTTAGCATGGCCAATCCACCTAACTGTGTGTATTTGGACAATGGGTTAAAACTGGAACACCCAGCAGAAACCCACATAGACATGGGGAGAACATGCAAACTCCACAGACAGTCATCCAAAGCTGGATATGAATCTGGGTCCCTGGAATTTTGAGGCAGCAGTGCTAACAACTGAGCCACTGTGCTGCCCTAGGTACTGTTAGACCTGCAGAGTTTTTCCAGTGATTTCTGTTTTAGTTTCTGATTTCCAGCATCCACAATTCTTTTGTTTTTAATGAAGCAAATAGATATAAACAAGTATGATTTGGTTGGAATTATGGAGACATGGTTTCAGGGTGATCAGGGATGGAAATGAACACTAGGGATATTCAGTATTTAGGAAATACAGTAAAAAAGGAAAACAGAAGAAAAGTTGCATTATTAGTTAAAGACCATATTAGTATGAAATAAGGAAAAAAAGTAGTTCAGGTAACAAAGAACCTCTATGCACAGAATTAAGAACTAAATTGGGCAAAAACATTGGCGTGATTGGTATTTAGGCCACTAAACTACAGTGATGATGTTGGAAATGGCATTAAACAGAAATCAGAGATGCATAAAGGATTATCTGTAAACTTTAATTTGTATATAGATTGGGTGAATCAAATTAGTCATAATACTATAGAGGAAGAATTCCTGGAGCATAAATGGCAGTTTTAGTTGGCTCAATACATTGAGGAACTAACTACAGAACAGGCCATCTTAGACTGGTGTTATGCAATGAGAAAGGGATAATTGGTAATATAGTTGTGAGGCACCCCTTGGGGATAAGCAACCATACTATGATACAATTCTTTATCAAGGAGAGTGAAGGCATTGATACTGAGACTAGGGTACTGAATCTTAATGAGAGAAAATATGCTGGTATGAAGCCTGAGTTGGCTGTGATGGATTGGAAAACATTACTGAAGGGAATGACAGGTTAGCCAGGGACAAGTTGGCCCACTCAAGGACAAAGGAGAAAATTTATGTGTGGAGGCAGATGAAGTAGATGAGATCCTAACCAAATATCACTAGTCATGGACCTCCAGCCTGAAAAACACACTTCCACCACTACTACTACAACAACAAAAACAAAGTTTCTGGAAAAGCTCAGCAGGTCTGGCAGCTCAGACCCTTCCACCACTACACTCTGTCTTCTACAGGCAAGCTAATTCTGAATCCATGCAGCCAAGTCACCATGGATCTTATGCATCTAAATCTTCTGGTTGAGCCTATCTTCAGGGACCTTCTCGAAATCCTTACTCAAACCCATATTAATGACATCCACTGCTCCACCTCATTGATCACCTTCTTCAATTCCTCATAAATTTCAATCAAGTTGGTAAGACATGACCTGCCCCACGTCAAGCCATGTTGATTTACCCTAATTAGCCCGTGTTTCTGCAAATGTGCATAAATCCCATCCCTAATAGCTCCCATCTCCCCAATAGCTTCCCAACCACCAATGTCAGACTCACCAGTCTGTAGTTTCCTGGATTATCCTTATTTCCCTTCTTGAACAGAGGAACAACATTAGTTGCTTGCCAGTCCTCTAGGACCTCTCCAGTAGCTAGCAAGGATACAAAGATCTTTGTCAAGGCCCCAACAATTACCTGGGATAGATACAATCAGGCCATGGAGTCTTATCCACCTTAATGCTCTTCAAGAGACCAAACATCACTTCTTTCTTGATTTCAAAATGTCTGAGCATATTTGCATGCTCCACACAAATCCGAGTACTCTCCATATCCTTCTTCGTGGTGAATGCTGATGCAAATTGCTCATTTAGGATCTTGTCCACATTCCCTGCCTACAAGCAAAGGTTCCCTCCTTTATGCTTGAGTGGGCCTACCTTCTCCCAAATTATCGTCTTGTTTTTACAGTGTCTATAGAATGCCTTGCCAAGATCATTTCATGGTCCTTTCTTGCTCTCCTCATTCCCTGCTCTCCTTATATGCCTCACGGGCCCCCTCCAATTTTAGCTTCCTAAGCCTTACATCTGCTTTTGTCCTTTTGACTAAATTCACAACCTCTCTCTTATCCAATGGTCCCTTAACTTGCCATCCTTGTCCTTCCTCCTTACAGGAACATGCCAATCTTGAACTTTCCCCTAAAGGTCTTTAAACAGTTCCCATATGTCAAATGTGGACTTACCTAATAACAGCTCCTCGCAATTAACATTCCTACTTAATACTGCCTAATACTGACGTAATTTGCCCTCACCCAGTTTAGAAATTCCCAAAAGGTCCTGACTTATTCCTGTTCATAGCTATCTTAAAACTTAAGAAGTTGTGATCACTTTTTCCAAAATGCCATCCAACTAAAAGGTCAGTCACCTGACCAGGCTCACTAGCCAAGTACAAAGTCCAAAATGGCCCCCGCTCTGGTTGGACTATCCATACACTGTCTCAAGAAACTCTCTTGAATGCACTTAACAAATTCCAACCCTGTCTAAGCCTCTTGCTCTGATGGAGTCCCAGTCAATATTGGGGATGTTAAAATCATCCGCCATGACAACTCTGTTTTTATTGCACCTTTCCATAATCTGCCTACATATTTGTTCCTCAATGTCTTGGTGAATATTGTGGGGCCTATAGCATAATCCTATCAGAGAGTGATTGAACGCATCTTATTTTTAAGCTCCACCCATTTGCTTCAGTGGATGAGCCCTCAAGCATGTCCTCTTTGAGTGCAGACGTAACATTCTCCCTGATTAGTAATGCAACTCTTCCATTTAAGGTTGTTGACTTGCTCGCTGAGCTGGCTGGTTATGGTTCAGATATTTCACCACTATGCGAGGTAACACCATCAGTGCGACTTTCAATGAAGCGATGTTGTTTCACCCCACTTAGTATTTATACGATCCAGTCTGTTGAGATGTTTGTGTCATTTCCGATTCTTTTTTGCAAGGGTTTGTATATGGGTTCTAATTCCACATGCTTATTGATTGCGTTGAGTGGAGCACCAGGACACTAGGAATTCCCAGACAATTCATCTGCAGATAGACAACACCAGGAGGACACAATACACCCTAACACACTGGCCACACTGCCACATGTCAAGAACACATTGGAGCCAACGATGAGACTCCTATGACCAATAGGAATAAGGAGAACACAAAAACCCACAGCCGCACTACGCCAAACACTCACAAGGACCAAAGAACCCCATACCCGTGACATGCAGGAACAACGTAGCGTACAAAATCCCATGCAAGATCTGCCAAAAACATTACATCAGCCAGAAAGGAAGGAAACTAGTTATCAGGGTACATGAACACTAGCTAGAGGAAAAACAACACAACAAACCTTTCCTCATTTCAGTCCACATGGACAAGGAAGGCCATCAATTTAACTGGGACAATGTGACCATCCTAGTTCAAACCAACCACAGATATGCACGGAACTTCCAAGAGGCCTGGGTCTCCACACATAATGCATGTGGAATCAATAAACATGTGGAATTAGACCCCATATACAAAAACTTGCAAAAAAGAACCGGAAAAGACACAAAACCCCTCAACAGACTGGATCATATAAATACTAAGTGGAGTAGAACAATATCGCTTAATGAGAGGCTGCACTGATGATGTTACTTAGCATGGTAATGAAACATCTGAACTAAAACCAGCCAGCTCAGCGAACAAGTCAAAAACCTCACACACAACCTGAGCTACAACTCTTTGCAAGAACGTTAAACTCCTCCAGCTCTTTTACCTTTCTTTCTATCTTGTCCAAAACAATATCCTGTAATGCTAAGCAGCCAGTTCTGTCCCTCTCTCAATCAAGTCTCTGTAATGGCCAAAACATCATAATCCCATGTACTGATCCAGCTCCAAGCTGATCTACCTTACCCATGATGATACTTGCATTGAAATAAATACAATTCAGTCCATTGGTACTATCATATTCATTCACCAGTCTCTGCATGTCTTTTTCTGATTTACTCATCCTAACATCTACCTTCCCCTCAATTCCTACACTTGCTGACATGCTGTTTTCGTTACCAGTCCCCTGTCATTCTCGTTTAAACCCTCCCGAGTATCACCAGTGCTTATTAGAAAAGATTCTCAGGGACAAGATCCATATGCATTTAAAATTAAATGATTGATGAGGGAAAAATTGTTGACATTTTCTACGTGCACTGTAATAAAGCCTTTCACAAGTTCGCTCATCGTAGAATGGTACAAAAGGCTAAGTCACATGGTATCGGGGTGAGCTGGTAAGATTGATACAGGACTGGCTTAGTCAGAGGAAACAGAGTGTAGTGGTGGAAGGATGCTTTTCAGAATGGAGGGTTGTGACTAGTGGTGTTCCCCACGGATCAGTGCTGGGACCTCTGCTGTTTGTGGTCTACATAAATGATTTGGAAGGAAGCATGCTGGTCTAATTAGTAAGTTTGCAGACGGTACAAAGATTGATGGTGTTGATGATAGTGAGGAGTATCATCAAAGGATACAGCAGGATATAGATAAGATAGAGAAGCAGTTTAATCCAGACAAATGGGAGGTGATGCATTTTGGAAGGTCAAGCACAGTTGGAAATCATGTAATGAATGGCAGAACCCTAGGAGCATTGATACACAAACGATTCTGGCTGTGCAAGCCCACAGATCACTGAAGGTGGCAGTGCATAGATAAGGTACTTAAAAAGGCTTACGGCATGATGCCTTCATTGGAAGGGGCTTTGAGTATAAGAATAGGCAAGTTATGCTGCAGCTTCATAGAACTTTAGTTAGACCACACTTGGAATATTAAGATTTCTGGTCATCACACTACTAAAAGGAAATGGATGCTTTGGAGAGGGTACAGAAAATGTTTACCTGGATGTTGCCTGTTATGGGGGATTTTAGCTATTAAGAAACGTTGGATAAACTGGGTTTGTTTTCACTGGAACACAGAAGGTTGAGGGGTGACCTGATAGAGTTTATAAGATTGTGAATGGCAATGACAGAGTGGGAAGTATGAGGCTTTATCCCAGGGTAGTATGGTCAATTACTCAGTGAAGGGGGAAGACAGGGGGAATTTAAAAGAGATGTGAGGGTCGCATTTTTCACGCAAAGGGTGGTGAATGCCTGACACACACTGCCAGAGGAGTTAGTGGAAAGAGACGCAATAGCAGAATTCAACAAGTATTTGGACATGAATAGGCAGGCAATGGATATGGGCCCTGTAAGTGAAGACAGTTTTAGTATGGAAGGGCAAAATATGTCATCGCAGGCTTAGAGGGCCAAATGGCCGCTTCATGTGCTGTTTTGTTCTTTGATAGTGAATTGGAAATAGCAAACATTCGAAAAGTGAATAGGTTAACTACAAAAACTTTTATTCCGGACGAACACAAGAGTGCAAAGACAACAGCGGCAAAACCACACGAACAAGGAAAGTTAGTGATCGGAGATAACGGGAACTGCAGATGCTGGAGAACCCAAGATAACAAAGTGTGGAGCTGGACGAACACAGCAAGCCAAGCAGCATCTGAGAAGCACAAAAGCTTTTGTGCTCCTGAGATGCTGCTTGGCCTGCTGTGTTCGTCCAGCTCCACACTTTGTTATCAAGGAAAGTTAGTGTTAGTTTTAGACGCATTTACAGACCCTCGAGTTTATCTCCCTGCCCTCACAGGCGCCCCCTGAACCCGGCGCCAACTTGTCTATACTAATACGCACACCTCGACCCCAAGTTCCCTTTCCTCTGCTCCCTAACTTCTATCCCGTGCATTTAAAGACGCTCCCTGACCCCACTCTCCATTTCCCCTGAAGTTACAGACGCTCCGAGTGCGACCCCATTTAGTCTCCAGTTAAGGACGATTTTCCAGACGGGCTGTTTTATCCGTGCTTTTCGTTCTGTTCTGGCTCTAAGCAGCCCTCTGCGGACCCCGGAAATGATTGAATTATTGATTAACTGATTAACTGATTTTCCCGTTTCCATCTTACCCGCTGCGGTTCCCTCTGCGCATACTCAGAACGCACCGTTCCTCCCCGAGAGCTGCGCATGCTCAGCACGGAACACGACAGCTACTCATGCGCAGCCCTTCCTGCTGTTGGCAGAGGGGAAAAACTCAGCAGGTCTGGTAGTATTTGTGCAGAAGAAAACAAAATTAACGTTTCGGGTCAAGTGATCCTTTTCCAGAACTGAAAACAAGACTAATTGAGACAGTGGTGGAGGGGCGGTACGACTGAATTCAAACTCCTGAACCAGGAAAGCACTGTGGATAAAGGCAAAATACTGCAGATGCTGGAAATCTGAAGCGTGCAACAGAGAATGCTGAAAAAAAAACTCAGCAGGTCTGGCAGCATTTGTGGACACAAACAGAATTAACATTTCGAGTTCGATGTGACTGTCAGAACTTTATCGTGGTGCGGCCATGGGTTCAAATCCCAATTATTTATGTGTAAATTTCTATACAATCAACTATAATTAGAATTTAAAACGACAATTTAAAGAATGAAATTGTGGTTACAACTTTAGTGGCAAAGATTTCCTCCTGCATAGGAGTCAAGACCCTCTGGAATGGTGGAAAGAGCCACCCAGGAGCAGGGCTGAGGGACAGCCTTGCTATACACATATTGTGTTAAAATCACAAAAAAAGGATAACTTGGCCTGTTATGAAATATTCCTGGTTACAGAGCACTTTGTACAATTGGCATTTGTTACTTATCCTGAATTGTCCGTTTAAAAGTGGCATGAGTTGCCTTCTCGAACCATTACAGTCCATTTCCTTTATTCCTTGACGGGATGAGGGCGTCACTGGCTAGGCAGCATTTCCTGTCCATCCAAAATTACCCAGAGGGCATTTAACAGTCAACCAGATTGCTGTGGGTCTGGAGTTGCATGTAGGCCAGACCAGGTGGGGATGACAGTTCCTTTCCCTAAAGGATGGTAGTGAATCAGATGGATTTTTCCAACAATTGACAATGGATTCATGGTCATCTTTTGGTTCTTAATTCCAGATATTTATTTAATTTAAATTCCACCATTTGGCATAGCAGGATTTGGGGACTCAGAACATTATCTGGGTCTCTGGATTAACAGTCCAATGATAATTCCACTAAGTCATTGCCTCCCCTTCCTCCCTGTTTAGTGCAGGTACGCCGACAATGTCTGTACAGAAGGAGTTCCTGGAATTTGAACCAAGGAGACTATAAGAAAAGCAATATATCTCTAAAATATTAGTAGAAGCCAGCAAGATGGGGAAGGAAATCTGTAAATAATGGTGTGCCACAGGAATCAGCACTTGGGTGCACAAGTATTTACAATATGTATTAATGTCTTGGTGAGGAAAGTTAATGTAATCTAACCAAGTTTGCAGATGACACAAATATAGAAATTGGTGTTAACGTGCAGCATGCCCAGAGATGTAGACAGGTTAAGTAAGTGGGCAAAACATAGAAAAATTGAATATTTTGGAAAATGTAAGGTAGTGAACTTTGGCAGGAAGAATACAGGAGGTAAATTAAGTACATAATTCAGGAAAATGGACAGTGAGGAACTTGCACCGTTTGACATTGGAAATGGGAAGGTATTGGAGGTTCTGCTGTGCTTAAAAATCATACATATCTCCTGGCCTGGATGAATTGCATCCCAGGTTGCTGTAGGAGGAGAGGGAGGAAATTGCAGGGGGGATTTTTAAATTCCTCTGGAGGACTACTGATGTGGTTCCACTTTCTAAGGGGTGGTTGAGATAAACCACATGAGTCTAATGTCATTGGTAGGGAAACTATTGGAGAAAATTCTGGAAGGAGTGAATTAAGTACTTGGAAAGCCATGGGTTAATTAGGGATGGTCAGCATAGCTTTGTCAGATGGAGATTATGCCTATCTAACTTGTTAGAACTTTTTGAAAATATGACCAAGTGTGTGGATGAGTGAGTTTCAGTTCATGCGGTTTTTTAGCAAAGCTTTTGACAAAAGGGTCCCACTTGGGAGACTGCTTGAGAATATTGAAGTGCATGAAATTG